>NW_011888807.1:1369492-1381065 GCF_000151845.1 Pteropus vampyrus
GTAAAATAGGAGAAAATATGTTAGTTCCTTTTTTTCTTTTTTAGTTTTTTGAAAGTGAAAGTCCTAATTCTATTTTGATGTCTTTTTTTAATTTCTAAGAATTCTTTTTGAGTCTATATGTTGCTTTATTAGAAAATCACTAATCTATGTAAAATGTCAAAATATTCTCTTATTGGTAGAATGCTATTAGTTATATATTAATTTATAATTTTATCCTGTCTATATTAGCTCTATTTAGTTAGAATTTCACTGCTTTTACTTATTTGTCTAGTTCTCCTTCTTTTATATTAGAGATACTTCTCAAATAATTGATTATCCTTGATTGTCTACTTTTATTTGTTTCCATAGAAGCTAATTAGGAGTTCTAGTGGAATGCACAAGGCTTGTTAACTAATTGGACTAAATACAATGTGCTTGAGCCGGAGCTTATCCATTTCACTAAAGTCCTATAAGTACAATGACTTGTAATTTTTCTACTTGGTTAGATGACACAGAAGTACTTGGGCCATTGCAATAGGAAATTGACAGTTAAAAATAAAGAAAGAAAGAGAGAAGGCAAAAAATGAATTTGGAGAACAACTTGAATATGTTTACTCAGATTAGAGGGAAAACAAAGTGTTAAAAATGATGACAGAGGAAGAAATGATAGAAAGCACTCATGGAAGAGAAAGGCAAAATAAGTTTTACTTTCTTTTGGCATAATAGACCAATAACAGTAAATATGATGTAGTAGAAGTGTATAGATAACAAAATATTAATTATATTCCAGGATAAAATTATGAAAATAGCCTAAATCCAAACACAAACTAGAAATAAATGTCTTAATATAGAAAAAATACGATCTTTCCTCAATTTATGAAAATGGAGTCAAAAACGTTGGTTCTATATTTCTCTTTATGAAAATAAAAATGTTTGACTTGTGTATATTATTATTTTATTTTTTATTCAATAGTTATTTGGGACAAAATATCCCATGGGTTGGAATAAAATGCATTTACATTTTATCATACATATTAGGCACTATTTGGTTGGGCGGAGACATGTATTGAATACCTTAGTGACTTTTTAATCAAGCTTCTATGTATTAAAGAAAAATCACATTAGAGATTAATTATGTAGAGATAGTAACTCACTTAGCTTGCATCTAATTTTTAATAGACTTTTATTTTTAGATAGGTTTTAGGTTCACAGTAAAATTAAGCAGAAATTACAGAGTTGCCATATATGTCTTGACCCAACATATTCAGTGTCACCCCCACAAGCAACATCCCACACTAGAGTGGTGCATTTGTCGCAATTGAGGAAACTACACTGACACATCATTGTCATCCAAAGTCCACAGTTTTTACATTAAGGCTCACTCTTTGTGTTGTACATTCTATGGTTTCTGACATGCATATAATAACAAATAGAGTACCACACAGAGTATTTTCACTGCCCTAAAAATTTTCTGGGCCTATTCATCCCTACCTCCCACTAGGCCCTGGAAACCACTGACCTTTTTAGTGCCTCCACAGTTTTCACAAAAAAACATACAGTTGGAATCATATAATGTGTGGCCTTTTTAGATAGACATCTTTCACTTAACACTATGCATTTAAGGTGTCTCCTTATCTTTTCATGGGTTGATATATCTTTTTTTTTTTAAACAGTGAATAACATTCCATTGTCTATATGTACCACAATTTGTTTATCCATTCACCTATTGAAGAACATCTTGATCACGTTCAAGTTTTAGTAATTATGAATAAAGCTACTATGTTCATTCTTGTACAGGTTTTTCTGTGGACATTAATTTTTAACACACTGGAATAAATACCAAGGAGCCTGACTGCTGAATCATGTGGTAAAATATGTTTCATTTTGTGAGAAATTGCATAACTGTTTTCCAAAGTGGCTGAACCATTTTGCATTCCCATCAATAATGAGAAAGAGTTCTTGGTGCTCCATATCCTTTCCAGCACTTGATGTTGTAAAAGTTTCAATTTCTGGTCATTCTGTAGTGATATCGGTGTTGTTTTAATTTGCCATTCCCTAATGACATATGATGCTGAACATCTTTTCAGTTGTTTACTTGCTATCTGTATATCTTCTTTGGTTTGGTATCTGTTCGGATCTCCTGCCCATTTTTCAACTGGGGTTTTCATTTACTTATTATTGATTTTAATAGTTCTTTATATTTTGAATAATGGTCTTTTAGTAGATATTTCTTTTGAAAATATTTTCACCCAATCTATGGTTTGTCTTCTCATTCTCTTGACAATATTTTTTGTAGAGTAGAAGTTTTTAATTTTAATGAAGTCCAACTTAATTATTTCTTACATGGATTGTGACTTTGATATACCTAAAATGTCATTACTAAACTCAAGATCATCTCTATATTTTTAAACATATTCAAAAGGCAAATCGATAATATGTATCAACAGTGAATTTTTAAATGACTTCTAGCAGCCCAATCAAAGATTGACTTATAATGGTGATACTTTACAGAAAGTAAATGGTTAGATAATAATTTTTAGATTAGATATAAAAATAAAAGAATTCTTGATTAAATATCACTTAATTAGTTGAGTGCTGGAAGAAGATTATTCGTGGGCCTAACTGGTTGCCAGTTACGTTGTAATTCTGTATTTTTGAATATACACTCCTCCCACCCCACCAACCCATACACACTTTCTTCTTTATTTAAAATTAAATTTATTCATTTGGTCGATCTGAACCTTGATTTTCTTTTGGAGGAAGAAGAAAATAACTGTTGTCTCTTTCTTTGAACTCTTTCGAACTTCTTGGGGCCATACAGGACACACATTATCTCAGTCACTTTTTTATTATTTTAAAAGTGCTTTCATATTAATTCATATGTGTGTTTGTTTTCTTATGTTCCAGATACAAATTTCTTCAGGGCAGTGCAAGAGGAATCTTTTTTTAACTAATTTTTACATTTTACTGCAGCCACACTGAGTTAGGATATAAAATTTGTGCAGGGTGTAGTTGGCAGGCATCAGGTACTTTGCAGGAAAGTTAAGAATGAAGAGAAGCCTGATTGCTGTATGTTTTAACGAGACCCCTTACCCTAAACTGAGTAAAGAAATAAAGAATGAGCAAAAGTTGAGGAGCAAACAGTATATAGAATAGGGAGAATTATTTCCCAAGGTAGAGATCACTGAAAATGAGTACTTATTGTATAGAAACTGGGGAGCAATGAATATACTCTACTAAGACTTAATTTTAAGACAATAACATGAATCTAGAAAGGTAGCCATGATGACAAGTATTCAAATAAACCTCAGGTGATGTGCTTGGGAAAATGGTCTTCAAATCAATAAGAAAGTAAACGCTTAATTAAAAACTTCTCATTAATCAAGAAATGAAAGATATGATTAATATTAACACATTAATCAGATTTCCTAATATTAAATAATTTTATTCAATTGTCAGAAAAATAGATGTTTCAATTATGTGTTAGTCTCTCATAAAATATTTTATAAAAACTTGCAAGAAATCTCTAAAATTATTTAAATTACCTAAATATATTAAAAATATTTTCAATAACCTTGTTCAATAATTGAACAAGGAGTAAATAATTTCTGTTCAAATATAAGTAGACTTGGTCTTAGATTTAACTCTTGATTTCTGTCATAAGACTTTTATATGTGAGGAGTGTTTAAACCTTTTATATAAGGAGAAGGTATTTATAGAACTATAACTATTTTGCTGCCCATCTGGACTTAGATATCTATAATGAACAATTTAATCTGAAAAACAGTAAGCCTAGAAGATGATATTGCAATTCCAAGTGAGTTTATTTTGTGTGATAATTATGAATTACCAGATTTTACTATGCAATCTTATTTATATAGAACCTTTCTATCAGAGATCTGGGCAGGTCCTGTGATAACTGTCAGAGAGATTCTGGATATTCATTGTTTATAGATAACATCTAGTTAGTTTTTCTACATACCATTCTATTCAATTTTGTTTCCAAAACAGCGTTTTAGAAATTTAAGTGACTTCTTCCTGATGCAAATGAAATTCTAGTAAAACTAAGGTTTTGATCATTAACAATGAGAAGCTTTCTTGCCAAGTCAAACCCCATCAAAGTTCTTCACTGTGTTTTCTAACTCACATTATGCATTTAGTTAATATGTAGCATTTATTGCTTGTAATTTTCTATTGATAAAGATAATTTTCTATTGATAAAGAGTAATTTTTAAATTTTAACTATATCTGAATCATTTAAATACAGATAACTTAGATATGCTAGCATGTTTCAATTTCACTTATATATATTTATTTAAACAAAGCAATGTCATAAAACAACACTTAAGATATTACAACTCTGTATAGTATATGAAATTATCAATTTATTAGATAAATGTATGCTATTTTTCTCAGTGATCACTCATTAATTTATAAAACTATTATCTTGATAAGACAGTTTATAAACAGAAGTAAATTGTTTGGAAAAATGTAGAGAAACATTCAAAAAGTTTTCTTAAGTCTTAACCTGAAATACATGAAGTACTTCTTATGAATCAGACAGTGAAGGTAAGAGCAATGAATTTGTAAATATAGACCTTAATTTACAAAAAAAAAAATTGAGAAGTAGAGTAGAAATAATGTCTATACTTATTTACAAATTATGAATCATTTTTAAATAGATGAATAAATTATGGTAACTATAGATATTGTGAGTACTTAGAACGTAAGGAAGGGGAAATTACCCATTCATAAAATAAAAAATATCCTTGTATATATTACATACATATATATGTAATATGTATATATATAGGCATCATATATATCCTTATACATACATATCATATGATATGTATTTATGCATTCTCTTGGTTTTATTTCTCTGGAGAACCCTGACCCACACAATAAGGAAGGAAGCTATCTTCATCTTTATGGCTAGAAGGGCAAAGGGAGCATGTGGTGTTAACAGAGATTGGGATCTGGGGTCAAACAACTGAAGTCGGAAACCTGTCTGGCAGAAGCTTAGACTGTGATGAAAGTGCTGAGCATCAAAAACTAGAGCCATGGAGAAGACTCGGTCTCTGTCAAACATGCTACCCAATGCAGTGAGTGGAATACCCAAGCTTCTTCCTTCCTCTTGTCCTCTCATCATCCACCAGAACCTCCCATTGGCTGAATAGAGCTGGAAGGTAGATGGCAAAGGAGTCAGGAGAATTATTTCCTAGTACCATATAACACAGAAGGTGAGAAGTGGAGAATGAATGTGAAAACAAATGCAGATGAACTGTTCATCTACTAAGATGAAAGACAATGTACTGCTATAGAAGATTTACATTTGCATTGAAATTCACAAACTTAAAGAAAGAATATTGAAAGCATTTGGAGTTCTTTTCAAAGCAGTATATAGTTTAAGAGTTATATGTACAAATCTCTTGGATAATATAGATCTTGTAATTTTATATTATTTCATAATATAGACCTTATACTACCATATTACATTATAAAGAGCCAGGGGAAAGCATTACAAAGTAAAAGCATCTGCAAAGATTCATGAATTTGGCTATATGGGAAAGTGAGTAGTTGTGTAGCAATTAAATAAGCAGGAACATTAGATGAAGCATGAAATTTTATGCAGGAGTCAGATTATGCAAGACCACATAAAAGATTATGAAATTTATCCTAAAAGCAATTGCAAAAAGTTAAAATGTTTTAAACAGAGATATGATCATATTTTTCTTTAATGAGGTCTATTGTGGTCACTAAGTAGGAAATGAATTGGAATAGTGAGTAAAGGTCATCAGAAACCAGTCAGGAAGTTGTTCCAGGAAAGAATGATGGTGTCTTTGACCTGGAAAGTATAAGTAAGAAGGAAAGAATAGAAGCAATTAAAGAAATGTTTTTGAGAGGTACTGTGATAGAACGAACAATGGTCTTCTAAGATGTCCACATCCTAATTCCTGAAAACTGTGAACATGGTAGTTTACACAGTAAAAGAGACTTTGTGGATATGATTAAATTAAGGATCCCGAGATAGGGGGAAAACCTAGGATTATCTGGGTGACCCAACGTAATCACAAGGAAAAGAGGGAGGCAGGTGAGTCAGAGTCAGAGAAGATGATGAAAGTAGAGTGTATGTGTGTGTGTGAGAGAGAGAGAGAGAAAGAGAGAGAGAGAGAGAGAGAGAGAGAGAGACAGAGACAGAGACAGAGAGAGAGAAGAGAAAGAACAGAGAGATGTTATACTGCTGCCTTTCAGGATATAGGAAGGGGCCACACACCACAAAGATGGAGAGCCTCTCAAAGAAGGAAAAAGTAAGAAAATGAATTCTCCCGCAAAGTGTTCAGCAGGAACAATCCTGCTAATGCACTGATTTTAGACTTCTGGCTTACAAGACCTTGATTGTAGACTCTGGCTTCCAGAACCATAACAGAAAAAATTAGTTTTGTTTGAAGCCATTAAGTTTGTAGTAATTTGTTATTGCAGCAATAGGAAACTAATATAGTAACTCATAAATTGGTGTTGACTTGAATGTAGCAGATTAAGGAAAGGAGAGATTCAAGAAAATGTCTCACTGCCTAGTAAATGGAACATCTATTTGAGATGTGGGAAAGAGGAAAAGTACTTTTAATATGTAGAAATGTTAACTTTGTGATATTCAGGAGATGACCAAGTAGTGACATCAAGTATGCTGTTGTCCTTATGCATATGGAGCACAGATGAAAAGATAATACTGGCTATATAAATGTTAGAATTACCCTATAGATGGAATTTAAAATTATGTCAATAAATGAAATTCTCTGAAGGAAGTGATGTGTAAGAAGAAGAGGCCCACGAATGAATCCTGAAGACACTTTAACCTTTAGAAATTAGATAGAGAAGGCAGATTAACACATAATAAGAATTAGTGAAAAAAGAAGTAAAAAGAATATATTGTGTTTTAGTGGAAACCAACATAAGAGAGTTTAAGGGGAAAAAGGAATACATTGTGGAAAGAATATTAAGATGTAGAGAAAAAATATTTAATTCTTTAAGAAGGTTAAACTACGAATGAAGATATATTATTTCATCTTCCTAATTTATCTTACAAAAAAGAGATAAAACAAATGGAAGTCAAAGTGTGACACAAAGAAAAATAAGATGGCTGGGATTTCTCTGATGCACCTTCTATTTCTGTTGTGTAAATAAGACTGTAAATATAGGGGCACCATTTTTAGTTTTCTACTTTTGAATGCTTTGAGGGCTAGAGGTAAAATACATTTTCTTATAAGAGTAATTTTTAATTATATCCTAAATCTGCTAAATAATAAATCAAACTTCTTTTTTTATTCTGAAAGATAAGAAATAGAATAAAATGACTGTGATGATTAATTTTGTGTCAACTTGGCTGGGGTTCTTTGCTCAGATATTTGATTAAACATTATTCTGAATGTTTCAGTAGATGTTTTTTGGATGAGATTAACATTGAAATCAGTGGACTTTGAGTAAAGCAAATTACCCTTCATAGTGTGAATAGACCTCAACCAAACCAAACAGTTGATAGCATTCATGGAATAAAACCTGACCTCCCCCGCACAAAGGAAGGAATTCTGTCAGTAGTTAGTCTTTGGACTTCAAATGTAGCACTGGCTCTCTTTTTGTCTCCAACTTGATGGCTCATCCTGCACACTGTGACTTGGCAGTCTCCATAATTACATAAGCCACCTGATATGTAGAGAAGCAGAAAAACTTTTTCGTGTGTGATTTGAAGCAATTGTCCTCTCCACGATTTAAATTTCTCTCCATGATGGCACTGTCCTTTTGCTTGTTTTGAATTTCTGATATTAAAAACTAATCAATTTTTCAAAGTCCATGAAGACAGTTGTTTTCTATCCTATTGGACAGGGAGGAGGAATGAAAGATTGGTATCACTAGAGGTTTTCAAATATAAAGCAGAAAGAGACCAAGTACTAGATGGATGGTTAAACCACTTCAGATCTTGCAAGTCTGTGATTCTGAGAAGAAATAATAAGAAATCATGGAAGTGTCTATATAATGTAACATTTTAGTCAAGTGTCTCAAAGTTATTTCTTCTATTACATCATAACTAGTTTCCTTTTTGATTTTGACACTCTTTTGCATTTTTTTTTTCAGGCATTCTTTCTCTGAACTACTACTGGTAGCTATATCTTTCTGCAAATCTTATAATTTCCTATTTCTATATTCATGGTGCATGTCTTAGTTCTAGAAACACACACACACACACACACACACGCACGCACACACACACACGCACACACACATAAACACTCCAAATCAGATCTCTGGAGTGAATGGAGCACAGTCCTATGTTGAGGAAGGATTATGCTTCCTCAGTGAATGATTTTTCAGTCTAATAATATCATTAATGTAAAAAAATATATTTTTTTAATTTCACCGTTTAAAGAGAAAAAATGAACAAGGTATAGTTCTGATTCAAAATTCAGCATGGTTCTATTTTTCTTTTCTTAATTCTGATTAGAAGTTAAACTGTATTCCTTAGTGTCATAGTATGGTGACACGTATAAATGCATTTATTAGATTACTTAAGTTAAACGCAGCTCTTTCATAGCATGTATTCCCTGAACTTCTACAAGTATTTTGGCTTCTTGATCTTTTAAAATCAATATGTACCATTTATTTCTATAAACTTTGAAACTCTTTCCACACATTTGGATTATGTGTCAAGGAATCTCCATATTTTACATTTATTATTAAAATGACAATCAGCTTTATTATTCAGTGGAAGAATATTTAATCCTGGTGTTTCAAATTACCATAAAAAAAAAATAAAGAAGTCACTAATTAACAAGAAAACTGCTATGGTAAAAATAAAACATGACTTGGAATAATTGCCAGTGTGGTAATGAGTGAACCTTGAGGTCCCACTAGGTGTGTTGACTTTCCGCCCTACATCTGTTTATTCTTAAATAAATGTTTTCTTTAAGAGAATCAGCATAATAAATAGAATTCTATTTGATCCTATAATTAGTTTGATTTTCTTTTTTTATAGTCATTATTTTGAATGTCTATTAGGTTTGACAACTTTATTCATGATTGGCAATTTAAGTTATTTTTCTGTAATTTACATTTTACTCCAAATTTACTTAATATATTTGTCTAAATCTATTAGTGAAAATTTATGTACTGTTTAGAAAATGTATTCCTTATCATTGTCATTTATTACAACCACTGATAAATCTAAACACTGCTCTGTCAGTATCCTTAAAAAAAGATACTTATTTAGTGATCTAAGTATTTTTCCAGTAATAATTTTAGGCTACCTGACTGTGACTTTTTTTGTATATCCATTTGATTTAGTTTTTTTCTTTTACCCACTATGTCATATCTCTCAGGAGCTATCCAGCTTCTGAATTTAAGAGAAATTGACATTTGAGTTGCCCTCTCTGAATGCCAATATAATAAATTCTTGCAATTGGAAATGTACTCAAATCGATGTCTTGCATAAGTAGATGCACTATACTTGTCCCATTTCGATGCCTATAAGTATATATTATTATATTTTCTCTAATATCCATATATTGATTTTGATAAGTTCATTCCACATAAAGTGGTCAATAATTTATAAAACAAAAACAAAGCAGTTCAATATAAATTTTCCATATATGAATAGATAAACTCTAGCAAATATATACTACACGGAAAACAGAAGAAATAGATTTCTATGGATAAATCATGTAATTTTTTATCAAACATTAGAATTTAGATAGTTAATGAAGAGGTGATGATAATTAGAAAGAAAATGATGTGTTCAGAATTAAAATTAATAAATAAAAGCTTATTCTTTTATAAGTATTTATACCCATCAAGGTAGGCATAAAATTTGAATTATATATGTGTTTGTAATTACTAATTTAATATTTGAAATTAAAATCCACATGAAATATCATTAACATACAAAGTCCCTGTATTTAAAATATTATGCAAATGTGGGATTCAGGCATATTCTACTGTTTGATATATGCAGTTTTATGGGCATATTTCAATGCTTCTTGATCAGATCACCTTTCAATGCCTCTTGAGCAGAGTAACTGTATTGTAAGCATAGCCACTTTAGATTTATTTGGACAAAGCAACATCTCGATTTTAAAAAAATGTCGTTCTTTTGGCATTCAGAGAGGGCAACCCAATGTGAATTACAAATGCTTCATCTCCCATTTAAATGATCCCAATGTATTTTTTGACATCTTGTTCTAAATTTCAATTTATGCTATTTTAAAATGTGAATGATAATAACTACTCTCTCACTTTATAAAGGTTTATAAGAACCGAGTAAGCTAATATATGAATTTGAAATAAATACAAGTTACACAAGTAAAAGAGAGTGCTAAATCTTAAAAGTCCAGATTACAAGAGAAAAAATTGTAACTATGTATGGTGACTTATTGTAGTGACCATTTTGTAATATAGTCAAACATCAAATAATGTTGTATAGCTGAAACTAATATAATGTTATATGTCATTTATACCTTAATAAGAAATAAATAAAATAATTACATTTAATTTTACCTGTTACATTTCTATGAAAAATAAATGAGGCACTGATATTTTGTTCAGGAACAATATGCCGTCCCTTTGACATGCAAACAGAAATCAAGGCTCAATTATAATAGGAGGGCACACACAACCCACACAAGGAACACACCTGGAGTATCTGACTCAAATGATTAGGGAGACTGTGCCACTTGGACCCTCAAAACACCTACTACATATGGCCACTCTAACAAGACTGGGAAATATAGCAGCTTTACTAATACATAGAAACAAACACAGGGAGGCAGCCAAAATGGAGAGACAAAAAAAAACAAAAACAAAAAAAAATCCAGAAAGAAAACTAAACATAATGGAGATAAATAATTTCCCAGATCCAGAGTTCAAAACACTAGTTACAAGGATCCTCAATGATCTCAGTGAAAATGTCAACAAAGAGATAAAAAACATGAAAATGAAGATTAAAAAAACATAAATGAACATTATGATAACCGAAATAAAGAATACATTAGAGGGAATCAATAATAGATTAAACAAAGGATCAAATCAGTGATTTGGAAGATAAGGTGGTGGTAAATATCCAATCAGAAAAGCAACAAGAAAAAATTATAAAAAAAACGAGAAAAGTTTAAGGAGCCTTTGGAAAAACGTAAAGTGTACCAACATTCACATCATAGGGGTACAAGAAGAAGAGAGAGAGCAAGGAATTCAAAACTTATTTTAAAAAAATAATGATGGAAAACTTCCCTAACTTGGTGAAGAAAATAAACATAGAAGTCTAGGAAGTGTAGAGAGTTCCAAACAATTTGAACCCCAAGAGGCCCACACCAGGACACATTATAATTAAAATGCCAAAGGTTAAAGACAAAGAGAGAATCCTAAAAGCCACAAGAGGAATGCAACTTGTTATTTACAAGGTAGCTCTCATAAGACTGCCAGCTGATTTCTCAACAGAAGCTTTTCAGGCCAAAAGGGATTGGCATGAAATATTCCAAATGATGAAAAGCAAGAACCTACAACCAAGATTACCCAGCAAAGCTATCATTTAAAATCAAAGGATAGTTAAG
>NW_011888807.1:1383465-1390318 GCF_000151845.1 Pteropus vampyrus
GGCATCTTTAAAAGAGAACATAAGAATAGAGGTTTAATAAAAAGTTACTTGGCTCTTCTTTGCTATGGAAATAATGAGAGAATGACCCCTCTCATGACAGAAGTAATGAGGATGAAGTTACAGCAATGTGCAGCTTAGGGATTCTGCTAGTTAACAATATCTTTGGGGAAAAAGTGTTCATGTGACTCAGAAAACTAAATTATATCATAATAGTAATATATGTTAGTTTTTGGTCTTGTTGGAAAGTTAAAAAATAAGTTTCTGTGAGAGCCAGGATCTAAATCAAATTATTCAAAATCATTTGTCAAACAATTCCCAATTCTCTTCTTCTCTTTTTAATATAAAGACTGTTAATTTCAGCTGAGCACATGATCACCCCACTATAGAGTACATTTCCCAGACTCCTTTGAGGCTGTTTTCTACTCTATGACATCTAATTGTAGATGTTGTGTCCAAATTCCAGGTCATTTCATCAATGACAAAGCCACTAAACTACAACTTCCAATTAGGATATAGAAGCTTGCAAGAGATTACTTCTCTTACCTTATACACTAGAGAAAACTAGATAAGTTAAAAATGTGTAATTTTTCAAGCTTATTAGATACTGAACAAGCAAAGCTTACACAAACTAAACTTTAGAATATAAATTGTCTTCCTAAAAGAGAAGTGATCCACCGCTGCTCTCATTCTAGATTGAATAGTGAGGCTAAGAGAAATGAGATTAAGGAGAACCTAACTATAATTTAATCATATTTAACTGGCCTCAACTGGCCTGGCATAAAAGATTAAAATCTGTAGGAAACTCAGCCACAGAATGCATCACTAGCCACTAGCTAACACTTTTCTATGGATTTTAATAGGTACATAGAGATGGTAGGCCAAAGACATTATAAAGTCAATGGCTTGCTATAAATCGCTGTCAGGAAAAGAGACCCACAGGTAATCTTATAAATAATGTTGGGTCCTCATTGTGTAAGGCAGGGTATAAAGTGAGCAGTGCCCCTCTATTCTTCTGAGGAATAGAAAACTGTTAGAGTTTTGGTAAACAAAGAGATTTAGACCAACCCCAAAATCTGGCAACCACAATGCAAAGCAGAGCGTTCTCCCACAATTAGGAAAGTTAGTTTCCATTGACTTGTCTCTGTGGTGTCTTGGATGAAGATTATCTACAAATGCTCCTTGATTTACAATGGGGTTATGTCCAGAAAATCCAGTGTAAGTTGAAAATACTGTAAGTTGAATATGCATTTAATACACCTATGCTAAGCTATGAACATCATAGCTTACTCTAGCTTACTTTAAATGTGCTCGGAACACTTACATAAGCCTAAATTGGGCAAAATCATCTAACACAATGAATACACTGTAGAGTACCTGTTGTTTACCTTTGTGATGGTGTGGCTGACCAGAAGCTGTGGCTCACTGTCATTGTCCAGCTTCACAAGACAGTATGTACCACAAATTGGTAGCACCCAGAAAAGATCAAAATTCAAAATTTAAAATATAATTTCTACTGAATATGTATCACTTTGGCACGATCGTAAAGTTGAAAAATCATGAACCAAACCATCCTAAGTTGGAGAGTGTCTGTAGTGAACTGTACTCACTTCACGTATAGATTTAATTGACTTGGTTACTCATACTAGCTACCTGAAAGAAACAGGGGGATAACTTTTCCTGGGAGCAAATAACATTTATTACAATCTCTAATTTTTTAAAGGAAAATATTTATGGTATAATAAAAATCAAGAAGCAAAGCAAGTGAATTTGATCCATTGTTAAGAAAGAAAAACGTTAACAGAGGCATACTGAGAGATGACTTAAATAAATTATCAGTAGCAGAAATAAGTCCTTAAAAAAGGAACCTCCAATCTTCCCTCGATTCATATAAAAATTAGCTCATTATGGATCATGTTGATCTTTATGTCAGCATTACTTCCGGAGAAGTTATCCATTATTCACACCAATGTGTATGTATATATTATATGTTTGCTCACTTTGGATGCTTTATATGTTTGCTCACTTTGGATAAAATCATCTATCACTGATTTTCAATTGTTTTACTGTGTTGCAACTAGCATAAAACCTAATTTATAGGAGATACAAATTATTTAAATATGAGCAGAAGCCAACATTTTTGTATATATTTTAGCTCTGAAACTTACTTTCAAATGCATCAACATATGTATATACAAATATAAGCCCGGTAGTCATTATATATATATATATATACACACACACACACACACACACACACATATATATGTATACATATATATACATATATATGTATATATGTAAAATATCAATTGATCTTTGTATCAGTCCTTCAACTTTTTTGTATATTTGAATTCTTCTCATAATAAATGTTGGACAACAAAGAAATGTAACAAATTCTTTTCTTCAGGAACTATGACTTGTTGCAATAATGAGCCAGGATAAATAAAAACAATGACAAAATAGTGCGACATAGTTTAGTGGAAATTGCATTTAATCGTGTCCAATATACAAATAGTTAAAAAGATGTAATCTATTGACTATTGACTTTTTGTCTTCATGGTGTATTAAATATATATTACCATCTTAGAATTCATAGAAAATGTGCATAAGTATTCTAGTTAAGATCATTCTTGTTTTATAGTGAAATAAATACTTCAAAATATATTTCATTTGTGTATATAATTCATATTTTATATAAAACACATTTTGTGTTTTTCTGAATGATAAAAACCATATAAAATATATTTTAAGTTATGAACTATGTCAAGAACTATCTTTAGAGGTTAGAAGGCTGTGATAAACACAACTACTGATTTTAAGAAATTCTATATACTCCTAGTTGAAAAATACCTGTAGAAAAAGAAAATGACAACAACAACAAAAAACACATGTATTATAATAAACATCAATTAAGAAGAATGACTTTTGTTGATGATGAATGAATGGCAAAAATAAAAAGACATGGTGTAAATACACTGTAGAACAGCATTATTTAAGAAGTCATCACTTAAGGTTTTCATAAAATTTGCAACACCAAAAAAATAAACAGGCCCATTTAAAAATTAAATATAGAAATGTCTCTTTATCTAAATTCTTCTAACATTCCCATCTTTCTCTGTAGTTAGAACTAGTATACAATGTTTTGAAAAAAAGCAAGTTTTTAGGGATCACAAACAACCAATTTCACACCACAAGCAGTTGTAAGTAGAGCTAAATTCCCTTTAGTAATATACTATTTATCTGTGTGCTTCATTGAGTTCAAAGAAAAGCAGTTTTCAGAGTTTAAACAATTAGCTTTTCAGGTTTTTTTTTTTCTATTCCAGAAAGAATATTATCAGAAAAGCATGGGATTTGGAAGCTACAGAACTATCAAAGTTATTCTTAATGTATGAAATTTCAATTTAGCAAAACATGTAAAACCCTAAAGGCAGTTAAGACCCAATACTTGGAAACCATTTTGTTTTCACAGTATATTTATTTTGCATTGTCACTGACCTAACTGATTTTCTGCCGAATTGAAATGAGTAGGTATTAGTTTTAGAAATTATTCTGTGCTTTATATTTATTACCAAATTGATGCTATGATTTACTTAGAAAATTCCCTAAAAAATCTTATCAAGCTCACAATATAGACATTTTATATATCTGACATCTAGATTATACTTTCAAAGAAGTTGAAATGCAATAAGTTTATTAAACATGTACCTCATATTCTTAGGAAAGATTAGAAATTGATCTGTTACCAAATATCTACCCATTGGAATAATTATAATTTTTTACCCTATGCATATTAAAATTTATACCTATTTTAATATCTATAGATTATAAGATAATTTATAAAATAATTCATAGATACATAAAAGTCAATTATATAAAATATGGGTAAAATAGTTATAGGTTTGGATAAAATGGTGATGGCATGGTCACAGTTATTGCTCTTTTTTATCTCCCCAAATTCTTCAATAAAAATAGACAAAAACATTAGAATAGTAAAGCTAAAGTCCCTTAGACAATATCTTTAGCAAAACTTGGTGCCAGAATATCTCTAAGACCCACAAATACAAGTGAATGTGACCAAACCACTATCAGCTACGAAACTTAGATTGTGTTTATATTTTTTATGGGAAGTAGCACAAGGAACTAAAGTTGAATTCTGCTAAACTTGGTGCCAGCCATTTATTGAAGACCCACAAATACAAGTGAATGTGACCAAACCACTATCAGCTACGAAACTTAGATTGTGTTTATATTTTTTATGGGAAGTAGCACAAGGAACTAAAGTTGAATTCTGCTAAAATTTTCAGTTACTGCAAAACATGATAGGCCAAAACATGAAAGAGCAATGAAAACTAGAAATTATTCAAGATTAATTTCATGAGTAATGGGAGACTTATGGTGCTGGAACAGTTTGAACCCTGTAAACACTCTAAACTAGCATAACTCAACACTTTGCCAAAACAAAACTCTACACTATGGGGACACTGTAGGAAATAGAATCCAAATTGGGCAGAATAAGACAAATGGTGTAAAAGAAATACAAGTTCCCTGTAAAAAGCAAGAAGGAAAGCAGAGGTGACAGATTTCACAAAATACAAAGCTATACATATATACATATGTATGTATAATAATTTCACTGTGAAACCATAAAATCAGGGCCTTGTATGAAAATAAAATTATATGAAAATTTGTTAGGATGCAATTAAAACATGGCTTAGAGTAAAAATTATAGTTATAAATGCTTATATTAGAGAAAGGCATGTTGTAAAATCAATGACATAAGATTCTAGTTTAAGATATAATAAAAGAAAGAAAAAAGTAATAAAAAAAAACAGAAAAAATAAAATAATCATGATAATACCAGAAACCAATGAAATAAATAAAAGACTAAAAATGAAAAAAAAACCTAACAAAGCTAAAACCTGGTTCTTTGAAAATTTTGACAATCTCTCTCACTACCATTGTGGAAAAGAGAACCCAAATCAGTAGTAACTATAATAAAATATATTGTCAGCAAAGATCCTACAGGCATTCAAATATAATCAGAGAATACTATAAACAACTTTATGCCATCAATTTGGAAATTTAGAGAGAATATTTAAATTTGTTGAAAATATAATTTACAAAAAGTTATGTAAGACAATAAAATCTGAATAGATCTATACCTGTTGAATAAATTAAATTTATTGTTAAAAAACCTTTCAAAAAGAAAAATTTAGGCCCAGAGGCATTCACTGATTAATGATATCAAACATTCGAGTAAGACATGGCATTAATCTCAATTTTTTTCTTCAAGTAGAAAGGGAGGGAATGTTTTTCTACTCAATTATAAAGCTATCGTAACCCTAATAGAACAATCTGACAAATCATAAAATAAAATTGAAGACTAATAATTCTCTTGCTTATTGGCATAATAATCTTTTAAAAATAGTAACAAATCAAACAAACTAGAAAAAGAATGATATACCATGACCTAGGAGACTTGCTTCTTCAGTCCTTTCCTGTCCTTCAAACTCTTGGAAGCAACTACATTATGCCTTAACTCTGTACTGCACTGACAAATGCAGCTGACAATTCTAGGCATTCTAGGCATTAAAAATGTTCCCCCCACTCCCCGAGAAATTCAAGCTTAGTATAATAATAAGAGACCAATAAAGTTACTGAACACGTCTTACTTTTTCAGGCAATATTACAAGTTAGTTACATATATTAAATATCACAATAAATATTGAGAAAAATGAGACATAATTAGTAAGTGGCAAAAGAGTAATAAAAATGGAGAGAAGCTAGCTCCAGAATTCATACTCTTAATTACTGTATTATGTTGTAACCAAACGGCGATTGGACACCTAAAATTCTTTCTCAGTTGTTCAATATGAAGTTTTATACAACTACTGTAGATTTAATGCTCACGAAGTTCATATAACTACATGATACATAGAGTACTTGTTTTTTTTTTTTTTTCCGACAGCACAAATAATTAAGGCAATATATATTATAATCAACCCAATAAGGAGAAAAATTTTTTTAAAGGCAAATATAGTTTGTGTAAATAAATAGAATTCAAACTGAATAACTATCTTCCTGAAATTTTTCACATTAGAAATAATGGTATATCTTAATTTCAGAGGAAAATATTATTTCCTTAAAAATGTACATTCAGCCAAGATATCATTCATCAGAAACCAAAAGAATAATCCCAAATATTCAGCAAAGCAATATATTGATATTTTATTTTCCTAGATTTTTTATTTCAATGACTAAGAGAAATATAAAATAGAAATGAAAAAAAGGGTCATAAAGTGAGAATAAAATTGAAGACAAAACTCTAGTTAAAAAAATATACCAATTCTATTTCCTTCTATTTTCTCATTTCATAATTTTGGAGTAATACATTGGTTTTGTGCTGTCTCTTATCATTTAATAATAAATAGTTTTTTTAGGTGACATGTCAAGGATTCTGAGATTATATCTGAGTTATTTAGGAAAAGTTACCTTGATGAAAGTAGAATGTTTATATCACTGTCATTACTGCTAAATATAGCGTAAAAACTAAATATACCCAGTCTTCTTTAATTTCACATATGTAACTCTCAGAAAACTGAATAATATTATTGCTATTTAGAATATTTTAGTTAAAAAAACAATATTTTCTGTCTTAAAAAACCATATTATCATGTTAAATTATAGGTGGGATTTCCATTATTATAGTGTAATGTTTCTCTATCACAGAGATATGATTTAAATGGAATATTTCCTGTAACCTGAAATAGCAATAATTATAGTAATGTGTTAGTGTTCTATTACTGCTATAACAAATTACTACAAAGCTGGTGGCTTGAAACAAAATAAATTT
>NW_011888807.1:1390368-1397711 GCF_000151845.1 Pteropus vampyrus
TTTCCTAGATTTTTTATTTCAATGACTAAGAGAAATATAAAATAGAAATGAAAAAAAGGGTCATAAAGTGAGAATAAAATTGAAGACAAAACTCTAGTTAAAAAAATATACCAATTCTATTTCCTTCTATTTTCTCATTTCATAATTTTGGAGTAATACATTGGTTTTGTGCTGTCTCTTATCATTTAATAATAAATAGTTTTTTTAGGTGACATGTCAAGGATTCTGAGATTATATCTGAGTTATTTAGGAAAAATTACCTTGATGAAAGTAGAATGTTTATATCACTGTCATTACTGCTAAATATAGCGTAAAAACTAAATATACCCAGTCTTCTTTAATTTCACATATGTAACTCTCAGAAAACTGAATAATATTATTGCTATTTAGAATATTTTAGTTAAAAAAACAATATTTTCTGTCTTAAAAAACCATATTATCATGTTAAATTATAGGTGGGATTTCCATTATTATAGTGTAATGTTTCTCTATCACAGAGATACGATTTAAATGGAATATTTCCTGTAACCTGAAATAGCAATAATTATAGTAATGTGTTAGTGTTCTATTACTGCTATAACAAATTACTACAAAGCTGGTGGCTTGAAACAAAATAAATTTATTCTCTTAACAGTTCTGGAAGCCAGAGTATGAAACCAATGTCAATAGGCCAAAATAAAACATCATAAATAGTTTACAAGCTTGATCGCACAAATCACTCCTGAATTGTATTGATGAAATGAATGCCTGGGAAGAAGAGATTTATTTCTAAATTGAATTTAAAAAGGAAAAAATATAATGAAAGAATAATAATGTATTATTTCAGATTACAGGGTTCATAGATATTTCATGCTGTATTATTTTCCAAATTACATAAAACGAAGAAAGCTCCTAAATATATTTTATAAACGTAAGATTTATCTGATGCTAGAAAACATCAGATGTAAAAACATTTAATTTAATACTGCTTATTACATAGAAACTCTAACTAAAATAGGAAACTGTAGTCAATGCTTTATTAAAAATTAATTTTCCACTATAAAAATAAAATATTTTAAGATTCAAAGAGGTATAAAATTAAACAATATATATTTCACATCTTTAAGTCATATTTAAGAAAATATGATGACCTTCTTAATATATGTCAAAATGATCTTTACATAATTTATTATTATTTGTGATAAAACGATTGAAAAAATTGGAGAGAAAACATAATGATAAACTGAGAGTCAGTATATAGCTTTAATGCATTAAATATATTTCAGAAATATTTGATTCACAAATGTGCAAAAATAACATTATGAACATTTAAGTAATCAAAACTCAGCTCAGTGAATAATACTAATTAGAATAACATGTCATGGATCAAGATTTATGCCTGGCGATTAAGTGTCTTTTTGTTTCACTTCAGTATTGTCTCGAAGAACAGATGTTTTAAGTTTATGAAGTTATATATATTAATCTCTTTAATATTTGCACTTTTATATATTGTTAAAAATGTATTCCTATGCAGTTATCAAATGTTTTCTTTTAAACATTTTAGAGTTTTGTTTTTTACAAATGAACCTTAATATATTTTGTAATAATTTTAGGCCATGATTCACAATAGGAGTTCAATTTAACTTTTCTCATATAAATTATCATTTGATGCAGAACCATCTACACATCTGCAAGGCAACATGACACATCATTGGACTGTATAAGCCCTGTATTCTTCTGGAATCTCTCCTATGTTCTATTAACCTTTAAAGTTCTTCATGATCTCATATTATCTTCATTGAGATAGGTTTATACTAATCTTGATATCTAATAGTGCAAGTTCTGTAAACAGGTATACATTTATATTCAAAATTATACTATTTTTTAAATTTTTTTTATTTTTCCATATAAATTATAGAATCAGTTTTGCCATGTTTAATGTATAAAACAAATAGAACTCTTTAATGTTGAATTTGTATTGAAATTTTAGATTGACATGAGGTAACTGTCATCTTTAAAATTGTGAGTCTTCATTTCTGTGTTCAATATATATCTTTTCCTTTATTCAGGTCTTCAGTAATATTGTTCAACAAAGTGGTATACTTTCAACAAAGTTTATTCCATATTTATCACAATAACTTTTACTGATATCGAAACTGTGTCAGAGAGCACCATGAGGAATCCTTGTGGCGATGTCAATTTTCTTTATCTTGACTATAATAGTGGATGCCTGATTATGGACCTCTACGCTAATGTGCAATCTGAGATGTACATCATGAACTGTATTCTGTCTAAAACACCGAATCACAATGTTGAGTAGTCCAATAGCACTACATCATCAAATGGATGTTGCATATTTGAGTTTGGTTCAAGCAAGTATTTAAGGCACAAGATCCTTGAGCATGTTGCATAGAAGCTCATGATTTATATTCCTGTCACATTGCTTATTTCCTCTCAACTGCCAATAGGTTCGCTGGGAGGAATAGTTCTAAATATTTTATTGATAATATATGAAAGTGAACAGTTAAAGCACTACAGATGACACTGAAGTGGCCCGGGTGAAGCAAAATCCTCTTAGTGGGTAGAACATCAAGTGATATAAGTTGTTTACTTTCCATAGACAATGAGATGGTCAGAGGAGTAGATTTATATCTACTCATATATAGTGGCTAATGGTTTGGCTGAATGGTGAGGTAGGTGGAAGAAACATAATTAGAAAATTGAAGAAAGAGGTATGTGGATAGAACTCTCCTAGCAGGCACGGAGTATGTAGATATTTGTGTCTTATATGAATATTCATCAAAATAAATCTCAGTAGACAAAGATCTTAATAATCAAGTGTATAGGATAACCCATTATTTAGGTATCAGTAAGCTTTCTTCCACAGTCAGTCATTTCTGTGCTAAATAAGTTTATGAATAAAGTTGTTATGGCAACAGGGATGAAATATGCACATGGATTAAAAGCATGGACTTCTAATCATTCAGGTTTATCTGTTTAGAATCACTGCTGATTGTCTAACTTGTCAGCAGAGACCAACAATGACTTCTCAATATGTGACAACTCTGGTGTAACCTGGTGAGAGACAAATTTAATTACATACGACCACTTCCATTCTCATGGAACAGACCTTTATGTAATATAAATTTGCCTTCTAAAGAAGGCACTCAGGGCTTCTGCCCAAACCACCACCTGTGGATCTCTAGAAAGTATTACTCATAATAATGATATCTCACACAGTATTATTCTTGACCAGAGAATTCTTTTTATAGAAAATAGACTGTGGCAATGGGCTCCTGTTTATTGGTTTAACAGGTCTTACCATGTTTCCTATCACTGTGAATTAGGTGGCCTAATAGAAACACACTATATTTTTTAAAAATAAACCTTTTTTTGGAAACCATTTGAATTTGTAGGAGAGTTGCAAAGATAGTACAGAGAGTTTTTGTATATTCTTCACCCAGTTTTGGTTTCAGATAACATAATATTCAATTAATGTCATGTTATGTTTTTCAAAACTATAAAACTAATGTTGATACATTACAATGAAATAAACTCAGACTTTATTTGGATTTCACCAATTTTTTCATTATTGTTTTTCTTTTACAGTATCCATCACAGGATATGACACTGAAATTAGTTGACATGTCTCCTTACTCTCCTTTGGCTTGTAATAGTTTCTCAGTTTTCCTAAGTTTCATGACCTTGGCACACATTAAGAGTACTGGTCACTAACTTTGTAGGATCTCTCTCAATTTGGATTTGTCCTTGTCATGATTAGACTTGGGTTATGTGTTTTAGTAAAGAATAGCACAATCATTAAATCATATGATATAATGTTATTATAAGACAAGACTCACCTTCTGGAGGAGAGAATATCTACATATATTATTTGTTACTCTTCTGTAAACAAGAGTTGTTTGTTCTCCCTTGTGAGTTTGTTTATTTATTTATTTATTTAACCATTTTTTAAAACAGTATGAACTCATGTATACATATCCTATACTGTGAGTTATAATACAGCACTGCATTTTTCATTTTGTTGTTTAAATTATTACAGTTCTGGCCATTGGAAGGGAGCTATTTCACGCTAGCTCCTGGGTCCCTTTGACATATACTCACCTTTTTGTATTTTTAGCACTTCCTTTAGTTTTAATACTGCAAGATACTCCAAGCTCATCTTGTATTTTTGCTGATGTGGTCCCAGAATCAGCTATGAAATGACCTTTTAAAAGCTCAGTTACAATACCAGCTGTGTGGCAAGCCCTTGAGAGGTTATGTTAAAAAAATCGCAAAAGATGTATAAACAAATTTTAAATGTTCTTTTGGGAGGAGAATTATCTTATTTTTGGGTATTCAACAGATAATTGTATCAATGTTATCTGGGCAAGTGATTTCAATGTTGTCTTTATTTAGAAGTTAAATATGTATTCAAAAATGAGTATATAGATGACATGGTGAAATAATTTGGGCTGTGGTGGATTCGAAATGTGTCAACTAAACTAGAACTTCATTTCCTAGAAATAACCTTTGCTATATAGTTCCAGGTTAGTGTGGACCACAATAGACATTTTGTGCATCATTTGAAATGTAAAGGGAAGCCATATTCTTTTCATGCTTGGAAGGTAGGTGTAAGGTACTGTGGGCTATTACAGTTCATACAAATTGTCGTTGATATGCTTGCCCATTTGATTATTTTGGGTCAGTGTATCTTCTTACAGCTCCTCCATGTCCCACTGGATTTATCTCTTAACCATGTCTAAACTCTGGACCAGGGCATACAACTCTAGGGCAGCAGTAGCAGGGCTCTTAGCTTCTCCTTGTAATGCTGGAGCTCTTCATTTTCTTTGGATCCTGGTACAGGTGCTTATCTCTGTGATGAAAGCTGATTCTGCAGGTTATCTGCAACTTGAGGATGGAGGCTGGGAGGCAATGAGAGACTGACACAGGTTTCAGCACCTCCCTGCATGTCCTGTTTGCCCTTACTCTTCTGCACTTTATGTTTACCTTTCCTTCGCATACATTTCTCTGCTGACTTCAGCCCTAGAACCTCATGATAAAACAAGGAAGGATTTTATGTAATCTATGTAAGGATATGTAAGGCCAGATATTTGCAAGGTCAAATCTGTAGTCAACCCTCTATTTTATATCATTTCTCATAATTCTAGTTCTGTAATCAAATCCTCACTGACAAGCTATAAATATGGAATATGAAGTTATCTAGTTAGCGATGTGTTTCCAGCAGCAGTATAAGCCTTCCTCTACTTTTCTACCACTGTATCATGAAAGCTCTGAACCAGAATAGCAAGTGGAGGAAAAAAGATTTAAATCTATGCTACCTCACTACAAAGCTTATACCCTTAACCATTGTGTTAGAATCAACAAATATTCTCTTAATAATTAAAATAACAATCAAAAAAATTAAGGAAAAATTATAATTTATCCAGTTACCATAATCAGTTAGTATTCCTAATAAAAAATAGGCATTTAAAATATCAGCCTATAATCTTAATATTAAATGAGTGGCTGTATTTTTTACAATGACTATTTTATGAAGCAAGACCTGAATGGATAGAAAGAAATGCTAAGTTTTTTGGGTAATTGTTGAAAGACATAAAACTGATTCATAGACATCTAATTGCTATACATAAAGTAAAATGTTAACTCTGTTGTGAACATGGTTGGTTATAATCCATTTAGAAGAACAATTTATTATCTTCAATATGATTTAAACTGTAATATACCTGAGGCATCTATGAGTGTCCTCACAAGTGTGTGCATGCGTGTGTGTGTGAGTGAAGTTATCCTGCCTAACGAGAAAGAATAAAGAATGTAGCTACAGATCAACCCAAAGGAAATAAATCTTGGAATTTCCCTTACCATATGTCCACTCTGGACCATATGGCCCAGGTTTTTCCCCCTAATTACACCTCACATTTTATACATAATAGTAATTCTTTTTCACCTTTGAGCTAAGTGTTATATGTGAAATCTGAACACCTGAATAAGTTTATATGCCCATGAAAGTAAGAAATGCAGTCATAAAAGAATGTGTGGATTTCTATAAGCATGTTCTTTTCTAACCTCCAAAGGTTCTTCTGTAAGGCAGAGACTTTGAGCCTCGTAAGCCTTTAGTCCCGGTGTCTATGCCATAGTAAACATTCAGAATCGCCAATGATGTCTTGTAAAGGACAGAAAGTTTGGAAAACCTGTCTAATAGATGGAGCCATTTGAGGCCTTTCCAAATATTTTAAGTAGAGGTGAGCTTTGGTAGGCATTTAGGTTGCAAATAGAACATATGAGAGAGTAAGAAAATTCACAATCACAGTATATGACAATTATTCTTACAGAGAGTAAGAAAATTCACAATCACAGTATATGACAATTATTCCTGTGACTGTATTTGAAATAAGAAATATGATGAAAGTTATAGTCTAAAATATATAGTTGATTTATATATAGTTTTTCTTAGAATAATGAAAGCAGAAAAGACAGAATTGTCATTTACAAAATAGAGATAGGAATGATTATTTCCTATCAACAACACACAAATGTATGGATCATTAGAAATTGATTTCACTTGAGGGATAAAAGCCTGTAAAGTCATTAGCTTCTTTGAGATGTTCTGGATGACCTTTAAGTCACTTTCTTGCCTTTTGATTCTTTTGTCATTATTTTATCCTGGAGATTAGCTACATTCTATAAAAGTTTTACTTAGAAAAATCATCTCCTTTTGGAATAATAAAGTTTTAGATTAACTAAAAGAGACATAAAAATTGTCTTCTAAAAAAATGTTTATTATATTGGGATAGTATGTTTCTCCTAAAAAATAATAAACTCAGGAGGGAAAAAAATGTCTAAAATGTTAATTTTACTTTATAAAAATGAATTAAAGTAGTAAAATCATATAAAGTGCAAGGGATGTTTTGCAAAGTCTTTCTGCTTTCAAATTAAGACAACTGTGATATTTAATTGGTAAAATTGTACAGATCATAAAACAGGTCATGTTGCATTTAATTAATGTTCACAGCTTTTACTTTACCTGTTTTTTAAAAGCTGTATGGAAATAAAAGTAAATTAATTTAAATTGTTTTTGAGTACCAAAATATGCTAATTCTAAAATCATTTCAAAAATAGAATTATAACAAGAAATCTAAAATTCCCCCCAAATTATTTTTTCATTAACTAATGGTAATTTTATGTCAAAGTTTATATTTAGAGATATTTAACTTTAAAGAAATTAATTTATTGTCTTTGGGACTTTTTATTACTGAAGTAAGTATTTAAGAAACAATAGGTAATACTAATGATTCATTTTTAGAAGATAGAAAATTATATTTTTATCTCTTTGCACCCTAGAGACT
>NW_011888807.1:1398236-1407686 GCF_000151845.1 Pteropus vampyrus
GACAATTGACCCTGTCACCCAGGAATCTGCCATCTTGTTAGGAGGTAATCACTTTACTACAGAGGTGAGCACCAGACAGCAGAACAGGAATTCTTTTCCAGTGGAGACGCTGAGAAAGCACCAGAGAGCAGACAGGCCCGGAACACAGAGGTAAGGAGGATGTTCAAAGTCAATCAGTCAACTACAGCCTGTCAGCCACTGGTTTTGAAACAAATTTTACTGGAATATTTTCTGGTTCCATGCTTCAATGACAGAGGTGAGTAGTTTTAACAGAGACCATGTAGCCTACAAAACCTAAAGTATCGATTCTCTCATCGTTCACAGAAAACGTTTGTCACCACTATTCTACATCATGCCATCCACGATCGAGTTTCCACAGACAGAAAAGAACTGGGTGATTTCCACTGTTTTCCAGGTCAGTGAACCATTCTTTTGTGTCATCTATTATTAATTCCCGTGTGTGTGTGTGTGTGTGTGTGTGTGTGTCTGTGATTCATTTATTGTATACTTCATCTTTGATTGGTTCTTTCTTATATTTTCTAATCTTTGTTGAAGTTCTCATTGTGTTCCTCCATTCTTCTGAGTTTGGTGAGCATTTTTATGACCATTACTTTAAATTCTTAATCAGTTAAATTACTTATCTCTGTTTTATTAGTTTTTTTTTTCTTTTTTCTTTCTTTTGGGTTTATCTTTTCCTTTGTTTGGAACTTAGTTCTAAATCTTCTCATTTATTCAATTTTTCTGTACTTTTTTTTTCAGTGAACTAGGTTAAATGGCCATCTTTTCTGGTCTTGAAAGAGTGACCTTACGTAGGAGCAACCCCTATACTATCTGTGCTGGGTAGATTTGGCAAGTCAGCTGGAACTGGGGTGGGCTCAGACCAGGAGCCCTGCAACACACTCCATCAGGCTACCTGAGTGGGATGGATGCAGCTGGAACAGGTGAAGGCTGATATTTCCCAAGGCATACTGTGCTGGGACTGCTTTGGTGAGATGGTTGTAGCTGGGGCAGGGGCTGGTCAAGGTATCTGAGGTACACTGTGTCAGGGCCACCTTGAATGAATGGCTAGACTTTGGGTGGATTCTGGTGGGGTAACGCTCCTGGGGTGTGCTGCACAGGTACCACCTTGTTGGGATGGCTACACGAAAGAATGACCAGAGGCTCATCCTGCTCTGGGGCTGCTTTGGTGAGACACTGTAAATGGGATGGATGCAGGTAAGTAGGCCCAGAGTATTCCACACTGGGGCCACCTTTGGGGGATGGCTGGACCTATGTGGGCTAGCAGTCCAATTGTGGCAGCCTTGGTAGTCTGGCTAGAGTGACTGGACTGTGCTGCTGCCCACTCTATCTAGGTGGGGAGGGGAATGGTACTTTCTAGTGCTCCTGATCTTGGTGAGAGTTTCCACAGTTTTCTGACTATGTGGAAGTTGCCTTAAGGTTAGTAAATAAATTTCCTTCTGGTATAGTCTAGACACCCTTTAAATGGCTAGAGTTTTGTTTGTTTGTTTTATTTTTTTGCTGTGCTCCAAGGTGGGCAAGTCTGCTACACAAGGTCCCCTCAGTGATATTCCTCTTTATTGCAGGTCATCACTTTGGGGATGGATTTCCTATTACTGTGTCTCTGTCTTTCCTATCTTTCTCTATGTGACACCTCTATTATTTGTTGTGTAGAAGCTGTTTAGTCAGCCCTCAGTTCTTCTTCAGGAGGAATTGCTCTATATGTAGGTATATATTTGGTGTGTCCTTTGGAGGAGGTGAGTTCAGGGATTTTCTACGCTACTATCTTTAACCCACTCCTCTATACATTA
Organism: Pteropus vampyrus; assembly: GCF_000151845.1. Classification (NCBI taxonomy): domain Eukaryota; kingdom Metazoa; phylum Chordata; class Mammalia; order Chiroptera; family Pteropodidae; genus Pteropus; species Pteropus vampyrus. The sequence continues at coordinate 1,400,045 of NW_011888807.1, forward strand.
TTGTATTTTATTGAAAAATTTTGTATGTGTGTTCATGAAGGACATCAGACTATAATTTCTTTTGCATTTGATTTTTGAATTTTATAGCTAAGGAAATGATAGTCTTCCAAAATAATTTAGGAAAGATTCCCTTCTTTTTCATTTTCCAGAAGAGTTTGTATAGAATTAATACATCGTGCATGGTAAGAGAAATGTTTTTACCAGATCTCAATTATTATTTTTAATAACCTCTTAACTGACAATTTTTTAGGTCTCCCCTCAAAATTTTTTGAAAATAATAAATGCACATCATCCAATTAAAAAAATTATTTTAATCAGTTGTTTGCTAATAATTATTCTCATTTATTATTATAAACATCAGTATTTTAAAATATTCTGTTTGTAAACCACTGTAGAATTAACGATCAGTGACAAATTATGCTTTTTTTCATAATATGAGAAAAGACTATTGTGAAAGATGAAAGATGTTTAAAGAAATATTGGTTTTAGGGTCTATTACATTTGAAAGTTGTGTACCTAGAATTGAATTCTTTAAAGTTATGAAAAATACATTTTCTTAAAAATTTTTCTGTACCTCTAGAGATGAAACAACCCATTTTGGAGAGTCAAGAGTTAATTATGCAAAGGCTGAGCAGAATATCTGGCATATTACTAATTCTCAATAAATATTTGCTATTTTTATTATTAATAAAACCAATCCAATCGTGGATAAGAATATTGAGAATGGAAAAGGTGAAAACAATGAAATAACATAGTTAGACAGTGTACTGATGATTTGAATTGATTAGTTACACACTTAAACAGAATTAGAGAGATAATTGTTTAATTACTCTTATTGTTTTTATATCCTTACTAAGTATCCAATATAGGCTCATAACAGATAAATCATACTTGATGTTACCAGGATATATCAAAATGTAAGATATTCAGTGTTGTTCATTACATGTGTTTATGTTCTCTGAGCAACTGTATATAAAATAATGTTTCATATGAAAATCAATGATTCTGAATTATATACTTGTTTTACTAAAAGACTATTTCAATTATTCATAAATACGGGATACATGGGTACTTTCAAAACACTAAAATAATATATTTTTTAATTTTTAACTTTGATTTTATTTTTCAATTATAGTTGGCATTTGATATTATTTTATATTAATTTTAAGTGTACAGCATAGTCATTAGACATTTACATAATTTATGAAGTAATCCTCCAATTAGTCTAGTACCCACCTGGCACTATACATGGTTATTACAATATTATTGACTATATTCCCTATGCTGTACTTCACAACCCCATGACTATTTCGTAATTATCAATTTGAACTTCTTAATTTCTTCCTCAAAACAGTCTTCCATCTAGTAATCATCAATTTGTTCTCTGTATTTATGAGTGTGTTTCTGTTACGTTTGTTCATTTTTTTGGTTCTTCAGATTCCACATATAACTGAGATCATATGATATTTGTCTTTCTCTGTCTGGCTTATTTCACTTAGCATAACAGACTAAAATATTTTAAAGTTATTCTTTATTCATGCACGAGTTCAAGCTTATACGTAACTGGATCCCTGAAATAACAATCATAAACAAAGAAAAAGTTGACCTTGGGTAGATGATTTTGTGAACAACAGATAAAACTCTTTTCCACTTTTATATGACTCTTATAACTAGACCAATTTTGAGGAAGTCTGCATTTCATAGTATGTTCATGAATAAGTTTACTGCAAAATATGTATTCAAATTAAGCAATAATATAGAATTGGTAGATTTGTGAGGAGCTCTCTATCTAAATGTTCACATAAGTCTTTCAAAGACAGTGATTTTAATATGGACATAATACATTTATGATCCAGTTCACTTGTTTAATGAGATAATTTCTGGAATATGTGATTAGGGATGCATCAGTGATATTTAAAAGGCTGCTTATCCTTCCCAAACACTTAATTATAATGACTCAATGGCTTTTCCACAAACTCTTATAAAAGTCTCAATGGTATGATGTTCTAAACTATCTACTTTCAATTCCCCTTTCTCATATTATAATCTGTTTATGACAACCTGGTTCATCTAGTCACCTCAGTTACATTCTTCTTTGACAACTACTCTCCTTGACCACTGTTTCATACATATTCATAGGGTAATTACTTTAATTTTTACCATCTAAATTTCTTTCAAATGTATTCATTATTCTTCATTAACCCACCATTGAATTAAATTATACCTGTAACCATCTATTTGGCATATTGAAACAAATATGTTTGCTCTGTGATCTCTTTGCACCACAATTTATTATTACTCAGCAAATCCAATAAGCATGGTTACATTATTACGCCTTTGAATTGTGTGATAGGAAGAGAATATACAATCCTACTATAGATGTAATTTGTCTTATAAGCATTTCTGCCCTCTATGCACAAATTTAATTTCTATATTTTCTTTTTTGTTGTATTTGGTATATATTTTTGTTTTAACAGTTTCTAATTCAAATTACTTTTAGACTATGAGGCCTTGAGAAATAAACATTCTTTGTTTTCATTCCCAGTGCAGAACAAAATAGCTGATGTAAAGTATGCATTCTATAATTGTTAGTCAAAATAATTATTTAATAAAATCATAGAAGTTTAAATTTAGAAAGAATTCATCACTTCTAACATGAATGTGAGTCTTGCTTATATTACTTGACTTCATTCTTACTATAATATTTAATATTCAAGACTATGTGGTATTGGTGTAATGATTGACAAATAGATCAAAAGAAAAGAATTGACTTCAAGAAATAAACCCACACAATTAACTATTGATAAAGTTCTAAGAAAAGAGGACAATCTTTTCAGTAGATGGTGCAAGAATAATAAATATCCATATAAATGAAAATGAATCATGACTTTACCCTCGCAACAACACAAAACTTACCTTCAAATGGCATATAGATCTAAACATAAAAGGTAAAATTAAAAAAAAAAAAAACTTTTGAAAAGAAGCATAGATCAAGACCTTGTGAATGAGAATGGGAGGTCAGTGAGCAAAGGTGAATAAGAAAACTGTTGAGCATGATGAACATGTCTGATATCTTGACGAACATGTCTGATATCTCAACAATAGTGGCTTCATGGGTTATGCATTTATTAAGACTCATTCAACTGTACACTAAAAATTGATGTATTTCATTATAAAAAATGCCTCACTAAAGTTGATATCTCAAACGCATAATATACTTAAAACATGTGCAGTTGTTTTCTATATATTACAAGACAATAAATTTGTTAAACAATTCATTATGAGATAACCACGCAATACTTTAACAGCAAGAATGAAAAAGTCTGGCAATAACAATAGTATGTGAATAATTAGAGCAAGTAGAACTCTCATACTATTCTTATTGAAGGATAAAATGAAAAAGTTTGATAGTTCATTAAAAATTAAGCATTTATTTACAATATGACCTAGTTATTCAATCCCACTTTTAGATATCTATCTAATACAAAACACGCACAGGATCCCTATTATTTGTGGATTCTATATTTGCTAATTTACTTACTAATTAAAATTTATTCATAATTCTGAAATCACTTTTGCAGCACTTTTATGTTCATTTATGAATATGCACAGATCAGAAAAATTCAAGTTACCTAAGGTGCATATATTGGTCAGCTTGAACTGTTATAACAAAATATCACATATTGGGCAGCTTAAACAACAGGAATTTATTTTCCATAATTCTGAAGACTGAAATTCCAAGATCAAGGCGCCAGTAAGATAAGAGCTTGATGAGAGCTTTCCTTTGGGTTGCAGATAGTTCCTTCTTGCTGCATGTCCCCACATGGCCTTTCTTGTGGGTGGAGTGAGAATAAGTGAGCTCTCTGAAATCTCTTCTTATAAGGGTGATAATCCCATCAGGAGGACTGGTCAGCACTATGCTAGCTAAGGTTGAACAAAGAGGTGTTTTACCTATTGTTTCACCTTTCATACTGTAAATAAGTTTCTTTTACACAATCTGATCAGTGTCACTTTTTTGTGTTTTTTTTGTCGGTGATTTTATTTTTAAAATGGCCCCCAAATATAGTGCTCAAGTGTTTTCTAGTGTTCCTAGGTCACAAAAATGATTTAAACACAGATATTTATTATAACTTTATTCATAGTGGCTTGAAACTAGAAACAACCCATGTTTCTATCGAGAGGTAAATAAAAAAAACAAATTGTGCTATACTCATAGACTAAACACAATAAACACAATATTAAATACAATATTGATGCACATAACAATTAGAGTAAACTTCTAAAATATTATACTGAATGAAGGAGACCTGGACATGAATGAATATTTTCTCTATAAATCATTTATGTATATTATAGAAGAGACATATTAAGCCATAGTGATAAAAAGCAAATTAATAACTGCTTGGCTTGAGGGTTGGAAGATGGGATTAATTGAAAAAGATCAATAGGGAACTTTGGGGGATGGTGAAAAAGATTTATATCATGCTCGTGGTAATTTTAAAAATGTATACATTTATCAAAATGCATCTAACTCCATATTCCAAATGGGTACATTTCATTGCATATACATTTAAAAATGTTTTACATGGTATAGAAACAACTTGGAAGACTGAAAGATGATGGTCAGAAAGGAGATATTTTTAATAATATAGATGAAAGAAAATCCAAAATTAAATAAGATCAGCAAGTGTAAGGGTACAGAAGTTGAAATTTTTAAGTCTCTTCATTCTCCAAGATTCTCATATGTATAACTCGGATAGGTAGTGAAGGAGACTTTTATTTTATTTTTTTTCTTTTGATGAAATTAGAATCCAGGATAGGTTTTAGGGAACACACACACCCCCACACACATGCAGGCATGCACACATACACACACATGCACACAGACAGATACAGATACACACTTTTATACACACTAGTATCTAACACAGTGCTTGCTGTAGTTAGTGTTTGTTGAAATGAATCTTCTTAAACAAATGCCAGCCAATACCAACAAGATTTTGTAAAATATCTTTTTTTCGAAATAATCAGAAAAACTTATGTTTTCTGGTGAATGTCTTAAAGGATATTCTGCACAGGTTTGGAGTCCACTGTTTTTGCTATAGTCTTGTGATCTATAACAGTTTCTTTTAAAGATTAAAAGTCATAGACACTATAGACCAAATTGTTGTTGATTCGAGTACTCTTGAAAACATTTTAGCTTTTTGATTTATTAGTATTTAGTTATTTCTATATAAAAGCAACTGGAAAGGCCTCTGTTAGAGTTCTTAAATCAGAAATCTTTCACTTATTTACTAATCTGAATATCTGGTTTAGCTTCTCCTCTAATTTAATTGTGGCATCCTTCAAGTCTTCTGATACAATTAGGTTGGTTTCAGTAGAAACACCTTAAATCTGATCTTTCCTGCTATGTTTGGTAAAAATGTCTTGATGAGAGATGTTTGAGAAAGGCTTGAAACCTTATCTCCTGCAAAAGTTGTTCTTCAGCTGCTCAAAATTGTTCAACATTTATCTCTCCTTATAGAATTTTGCTAAAACCTGTGTCCAACATTCAACCAAGTCAATATTCATTTTTTTTCCCCAACTAGTCTGACTATTGTTACAGTGTCTGTTGACATAGAGTCTTTTTAAAATTTTATCACAGGTTACAGATTTGAAAATGTGATAACAAAGGTCAACAAAGGTCAAGGTTCAGTGCTGGAGACAGGAATCATTCTTGATATTAATGGCAGGAAGTGATTTAATAAAAGATTAGGTGCTTACGAAATTGCTGGAAGCCATGGAGTCACTCAATAGGAGGAAAAAGTGGTGAGAAAATATATGTAAGCAGTGTCCAATTTTATATATTTATACCTATATCCATTTATTTTCTTTTAAATTTCCCACCCCTTGTATATAATGGCTAAAACACAGCCAGTTTTTAAAGGTTATATTGTGAGGTAAATTCATATCACATTGAGTTATATTCCCTCTTGGTGAGGTGACCTAGATATCATCTCTTTCATTTTTAAGGAGAACATACTGGATATGTAAAGAAAATATCTAACTCATTGAGGAATTTTATTTTAGTACTTTGGGCAAATTTGTAAGATTTAACCAGAAAAATTATCAAATCTAAAAAAATGTGAGAAATAAAATCTGTCTCTATAACAACCTCACAATTTCTTCTTCCCATTTCTTTTCTGAAAAATGAAATAGAAATATTGTTATAATAGTAAGTTTTAATGAAGGCAAAAAATATTAATATTTTATAATTGAGTCGTTTTCAGATTAATAGATGTCAATGTAAATATACATAATTATTAATAACAATAGATGTATTATATCTACTTTAATCTATTATTAATGGACATTTTTCATATTTCATGCCTTAAACTTTACCATAATTTGCATATACTCATGCTGTAAGACAGTGTTGACAAACTAGAACCAACAGGCCACCTATAGCTCACATCCTATTTTGTAAGGATTTATTGGAATACAGGCATCTTGCTTTCATGCTACAATGGCAATATTAAATAGGTGCAACAGAAATCTCTGACTCACAAAGCCTAAAAATATTTTGTAATTGGCCTTTTAGAGAAAAAAATATACTGAACCTTGATTTAAAATTTGTTCTGGAATCTAAGGCAAAAGCTGACTGGGTGATTCCTTTAGAACATAGAGAGAGTTTTTAGTTTTTCATTTGCAAATTTGAGTAATTATAAAAGAAGCTCTTTTTTGAAAATAACTTCCTAAAAGTCACTTTCAGTTAGGATTTTCAAGGAAGAAAGAAACATATAAATGCAACTTTAGTTAGATTTGTTGTCCTTGAACACACTCAGGTGAACCAAAAGAGGATAATAAATTGTATTTATTATCATCTAATGATATAGTGAGCAAATAAATTTCTACAGAATGATAGATATGTAGACACATACACACTCATGTGCACACATATACACACACGTGTGCATATACACATGCACTCACACAACTCACACATGAACACACACATGTGTGCACACATAAAAACACAGATAACAAATACTCAGAAACATTTTTTCCTTATCAACAATGAACTATAAGTAAGTAAGCCTCGTATTCTTGCCTTTTACTCAGTTATTCATGACACCCCACAAAAGCACAGCATCCCAAGAGAAATAAAGAAGCTAAATCAAAATTGATACTAAATCAATGATCTCTATCCACAGAGCATTTTATTTGGAAGACCAAAAAAATGTTTATAATTTCCTTGTGAGACTCAGAGACACCCCCATATGAATTCAACTCCAGTCTTTAGAGTTTAGTGCAAATATGTGAATCTAAAATGCTCTGAGTTTAAGTGGTATTGAGTTCTGTAATGAAAAGTTTGAACATTGTTCTCAGAGGAAACACTTCTTGGCAGAGCTTCAAGGAAAGAATATGTGATTGTGGGGAGATTAGAAATTCTGATTGCATTAGGTTTTCTTCATTCTATGGGATAGGCCTCTTGTCAGTGTTGTCAAAAAGAGTGACAGATTTGTATCCACAGCTTTTGTGAAAGCTTGAGGTGATGAGGCTATATACTTTTAACATAGCATGTTATTTTCTTAGTTATCAGATACAATAGCAATATTGAAATAACATTTTTTACCCATTTTGTATCCTGTCATAGTTAAAA
>NW_011888807.1:1408891-1412554 GCF_000151845.1 Pteropus vampyrus
CTTCTCCTTATGTTGGAAAAGCTGACTCTTCTAAGCTTAATGTCTTGCTTAATACCTCTCTTATTCTTGTATAAATTTCTTCAAGTCAATTCCCTTGATCTAGTCTATACCCACATATTCTTACTTCTTTCTAGCTGGTTCCCCAAATCCTTGTTCTGTAACAGTAATTTCTTTGGATGGATGTAGTCTTGTGATTCTACCATATTTTCCCTAATTAATTAGATTTTGAGGTAGACATTTTATTCCAGTTCCTTTTACTCATTAAATCTTGATACTAGAAGCTTAGACTAAGGAACAAACTATAAACTAATATATCCATAAAAATTCAACTTTTAAAATCCAGATGTTCTGTTGCATTTCTTAAATTTATTTTAAGATCTAATGATTTATTTCTTCTCTGTAAGTGCTTTGGTTAATTGTTCTTCCTGTGGCGGAGGGAATAGCATGAAAGCATTGGGCCATTAATTGAGGAAAGAAGTGAGGAAGGATATAGGACAACAGGAAAAATTTAAACTTGTTGCAGTTCTCCAAATTAACTTTTAGTATTTTAACACAAATGTTTGATTGATGACATTTTTTATCATTGATAACTTTTTTTCTGATGAGAAGAAGCCTTGGTATAACAAATCACTATTCAATCAAAATTATTCAGAAAACTCACATTAAATTTGGATAATATTTCAATAGAAGGTTTTAGTACTATTTTTGGTATATTATTTCCAACCTCTTTTTAGATAATTTTAGTGGATAGCTATAATTAGCTGCATTGAGGATTGCTAAGCAGTTTCATAAAAAGAAATAATAGAATAAGTTAAATATTCTGATAATGCTTGTATGTCCCTTTTAAAAGTAGCAAACATATTTACTTCATATTTTAATTTCAAAGAATTCTGCCTATTATATGTCTATCATCCCAGTATTTTATATATTATTTTAAAAATAGCTTGAAAATAAGCTTTTATTATATGCATTGATGTTAGGTTTCTGATAGAAAATAGTCTACAGTTTATGGTTATTGTATGATGAGTAATTGAAAAGGAATTTTGAAATAATCCATGAAAACTAAATAAACATTAAAGTGTTTTGACTAACATAAAAGACAAATTTGATTTTGAAATTTAATATGAAAATTATACTTTCAGATATTTGGGTTAGTTGGGGAATATTGACATTTTCATTTATAAGTAATATAAAAAGATATTGTTTTATATTTCATGTGTTTATACATAAACTGTATTATTAGAATAAGACATTAGCTATGTGAAGAATTATTATTTATACATTTAAAAATATACTTTTTGAAGTTAATTCTAGATTTATTTACTTATTTATATTTATAAAATCAAATTATTTATAAAATCAAATAGGTTTCATGTGTAAAAGTTAATAACATATCATATGTATATTACATTGTGTTCACCACCCAAAGTTAAATTTCCTTCTGCCACCAAATATTTGACCCCTTTTAACCATACCTCCATCCCCCCTCTCCTCTTCCCTCTGATAACCACTAATCTACTATTTGTGTCCATGAGTCTCTGTTTTTAGGTCATGTTTGTTTGTTGCTTTCAGTTTTATGTTCCACATATGAGTGAAATAATATGAATTTCAACTTTTTCTGTCTGACTTATTTCGCTTAGCATGATAATTTCAAGATTCATCCATGTTGCCATAAATGGCAGTATTTTATCTTTTTTATGGCTGAGTAATATTCCATTGTATATATATGTACCACATTTTCTTTATTCAGTCACCTATCAAAGGGCATTTTTTTTTTGTTTCCATGTCTTGGCCACCATAAATAATGCTACAAGAAACATTGGGGTTTGTATATTTTTTCAGAGAAATGTTTTCAAGATTTTTGGGTAAATACCCAGAAGAAAGATTTGCTGGGTCATAATGTAATTTTAGTCTTAGTGTTTTGAGGAGCCTCCATACTGTTTTCCATAGTGGCTATACCAATTTACATTCCCACCAGCAATGTATGAGGGTTCCTTGTTCCGCACGACCTCTCAAACATTTGTTATTATTGTCCTATTGATGATAGCCATTCTTACAGGTGTGAGGTAGTGTCTCATGATTTTGATTTGCATTTCTCTAATAGCTATTAAAGTTGGACTTATTTTTATAATGGCCTTTTTAAAAAAATCAATTATGTATTAAAATGAGATTTATACACATTTAGATAGTAATTAGTATGGCATTGTGGACTCATTTGAACATTAAGGAATAAATCAATTCCTGTGCCTCCATGGAATAGATGGCTATATAGTAAATATTTATCTTGTAGTCTTATAATTTTTAGGAGGTGTTTGAGATTATTTATGTTGCCTCTCCTTCCATAGAAGAAAGTCAAATTAGAGTAGTATTGTTGTTGGAATTTATAAAGTACAGAATGACATGGAAAATATAGAGAAACCTTAGATAAATTTTCATAATTCTCATACACCATCTTCAACTTCAATATTTTATAAATACCTAAAACTGTTTTGACCATCATTTTTGGTCTTCATATGACATGACATATATAAATAAGTGTGTTATCATTCATTTGTGAATCTGTGCAGGAAGCTAAATTCATCACTTTTAACTTCAAATCAGATTTGTTTTATGTGATTCATATTTTTTAGTAATGTAATACTACTTATTCATGCTCAAAACCCAAACCAATGATATGATTTAAATTGTTTCCTTTTCTTTAACGCAGTGAATAAGTTATATTCTGTCCAAGAATTTTTTTCTTATATCTAACCTTTTTTGTTATTTATACTGCAATTCCTTTAGTCTAGGATTTCACAGTCCCACATTGGTAGCTTCATAACAGCTGGTTAATCTCTACTTAATTATACTTGTCCTTCCTCCTCTTATAGTTCTTGAGAGCAGAAGTCTAAAATGGGTCAGCAGGATTGCATTTATTCTTCAGACTATATGGGAGAATATATTTTATTGCCTTTTCTAAATTCTAGAAGCTACTTGCATATCTTAGTTTGTGGCCCCACCCCCATCTTCAAAGCAACTGCATAACATCTTCAAAACTCTGAATCTCTCTCCTTCATTTTCTGTTGTCATATCAACTTTTCTCTAATTCTGACTCTTTGTCTCCTCTTATAATGACCCTTGTGATAACATTAGACTTTCCTCAATTACCTTAGATACTTTTCCTATCTCATTATCTTGTGTGTATGTGGGTACATGAAGAATTCAATTGATTACAGACCATGGCGAATTAGACTAATCTTTGGGAAATTCTCCTGATACAATATCATTCAAGGTAATTAAATTAATGTACTTTCTGATTTTATGTCCCATTATTTTTCTACTGAGTTTCCTACCTTATTTCAGCAATATTATTATGCAATTGTTCTACAGGGTAGACATACTCATGTTCTTTTGAATATACACATTTTCTCTCTCTGAATTGTTCTCTCCTTTTCTGTCTACCTACCTCTAAGATGTTCATTCTCCTATAAGATTCATTGTAAGTCCTATTTTTTCCTTGAAGTTTCACCTAACATTACAGTTTGAATTTATTTATTTTTTAAAATGACTTCTCAACACATTCTTACCAATCTAATTATTTCATGTATAGAATGGGTAGAGAAGACACAGTAGAATAGCTCTAAATTTAAAACTCAAACATATTTTATCTCATCTTTAGCTCTG
>NW_011888807.1:1413299-1415761 GCF_000151845.1 Pteropus vampyrus
ATAAAGATATATTATTACTAGAATGGCATCTTAAGTATATATTGCATTATAAAATTTTACAGAAAGTAAAGCTTCTAGAGATAATTTTATACTATTTTGAACAGAGTATGATATATTTTATTTGCAGACATATTATCATAATTATGTTTAAGTATATTCTTTTATAATGCTGATCTTTATAAAATTTTATATGATTTCCAATTTTCATTTTTGTTTAAAATTCATCTGGAGATGGTGCATAAAAATAATGTTAATGTGTCAAGAATGGTCTTTTAAATATTAAATTAATATAGTTATGACTGTAATAACTAGTTCTCATTTTTTTAAGTAAATTCCGCATCTAAAACAAAGTCTGGTGGGCACATATGACAAGGTGTTTCAGTAGTTCTAAGGGATAAACTTTTCAGTAATGATGTCTTTACCAAATAATTTACTCCACTATGTCTATATTTACTTAAGTTAGGGGGAGATGGGCACAGTGGGGGACAGAGAGTTGAATGGATGTTTGAAAGACATGTAGTCAAATGTATGAACTCAGCTCCTGTCATGGAATGTAGAGTCAAATGTCCCATTTTGTGTTTGGAAACTGAGAGGAAACCAGTGCCAAAGGTGATCCTATGTAAGTAATGTTTATTTTTATTCAATAATGGCTCCAGGCTCAAGAGTAGTAATGCTGGGAAATTGGATATGACAAAGAGAAGCTGTAAAGTCTATGTATGTATAGAAAAAAAACATAGTATTTATAGGGTTTGATATGATCTATGATTTCAGGCATCCACTAGGAGTCTTCGAATGTATCTCCTGCAGACAAGGAGGACTACTGTAAAGTAAAAAGTGTTAGGTTCGCTGAAGGAGGAATGCACAAGGCTGAAGGGGTAAAGCAAGGTTTATTGTAGCAGAGTGACAACCATTCTGAGCTCAGCCTGGAATGTAGGGAACCTGAAACTTATATGGGGCTTGAAGTGAGATTTTACTGTGAGAATATTTTGAGTGTGTAAATTGGCAGGGAAGGTAGGAAAGTCCAGTGATAGGGAGGTGAGCATGCAGCATTGCCAACCTGAATGTTGCAAGGTCTTGTTCCCCTACAAAAAGTAAGGGAGGAGTCTGGTTCCTACACTACCAGGGTAAGGGATAGGGCCCTCCTGAAACTAGTAGAGAGTATTCAGGAATTTCTATATGCTATGTGGAGGCAACGAGGATAGATATCCAGGAAACCTGCCATGGGGATTTCTGTGGCAAATGGCAAAGTGATGTTGCCACAAATGTGAAGGGGTAAGGAGAAGTCAGGTGGAGAATATAGATAAGATTCAAGAACAGTCTACAGCACCAAGCATGAATTATTCAATTCAGCTATGAAAGAAAACTGAGCACTGACCAGAGAGAAACACACAACACACACACACACACACACACACACACACACACACGGCACACCTCCAATCTTGCTAGCTTCTTAAAAAAAATTATTATTAGTTTCAAGTATACAGTACATTGGTTAGACATTTATATATTTATGAAATGATCTCCCTGATTGCTTTTTCTCTCCTCTGTCTCTACACCTCACCATTACATTACTGCTGACTGCATTCCCTATGCCGTGCTCCTCATCCCTGCAACCATCTATCAACTACTAATTTGTACTTCTCTAACCTTCAGCCCTTTCTCCCAGCCCCCAAAACCCTCCCCTTTGCGATCTCCAGATTGCCTTCCATATCGGTGAGTCTCTTTTTGATTAATTCAATCTTGGTAGCATTTAAAAGGTCTAAGAAAGACTAGGAACTAAAATCCACACCTTGTTAATAACCACAGATCATAGAAAATCATCATTGACCTACTTTCTGCTCCATATACCCAGAAACTAGAAGAATAACATTAGAAGGAAGAGGAATAATGAGACCTAGAATTTGACTAAATGTGATCGAGCAACTTGGAATAGATTGTTTTAACTGGAAATTCTGAATTACTCTAAAATAGCAAGCATGGAAGGAGTCTCTGCTCTGTATATTTCATCTATAGAGAGTAAAGAAGTTATATTTTCTTTGCAAATTTGAGTATGACATCAAAATCGGTACCCCATTTCATAATCATAGTCTAAAGTGATTAAAGTCACTTCGAGCGCAGGATATAGAGAATGCTTACAGACAAGAGTGGAATGGGAAAAAGGAAAAACATTGAAGAAGTAAAAGTTTATGGATCTTTTTGTGAATGGGCGGAAGAAATAAGAAATCTGGAAACTCACAAAACTAGGGTTTTTTTACTTATTTAGAGCTTTGACTAGAACTGGTGAGAAACAAAAATGATCACTTAAAAGAAAATGTTGATAAGCTCAGATTGTTATTATTTTTCTCACAATCAACACAGTTTAAAAGTAATAAAATCATAGCTGATGTACAGGGACTCAGCAGACAAGATGATGGACTTTTTGACAGTAAAAGTTAATACAGAAGAAATATCTTACTTCA
>NW_011888807.1:1416351-1425226 GCF_000151845.1 Pteropus vampyrus
ATATTATTTATCATCTGTAAAAGATAGCAAATAAAACTCTCAAAAGCCTATGTTACTTGCAAGGTTTCACTTATTTAAAGATTAATAATTCAATTGCATTACAAAAATCAACCAAATGCATTTAATTTTATAAAGATTGCAATAGGGAGAAACAAAACTAGGAGAAAATTCACTAAGAAATTACATTCTGAAGGATTGTTAGTTTTCTTATTACTAAGGTTAGTAGGCAATTGATGAAATTGTCAATAAAACTGAAATAGTCTAAGGGCTTCAGGGGGTTCATTTAGAGTATGAAACTTTTCTTGCTTCTATGTTTCCTTATCTAATTTACATAACAAATGAATGCTTTTTAGAATTAAATGATATTAAATCCCCAGTTCTTGAATTTGATTCTTAGGACATACCCAGAGGTTAACAATAGTATACAATGTTGCACATTCTATTTTTCATAAGCTGACTCTCGTAGTGAAAATTAATTTGAATTTTTTTTTATCATAAACCTATCAAGTAATTGCTGTGTTATTAGACAGAGAAGGGAGTTAACTTTATTTGTATTAAGTTGATAAATTTAGTTATTATTGCTATATAATGAAAAATATATAAGTAGTTTTCTTTGATCAAAGCATATTTTTTTCCTTAAATAATTCTATAAATTTTACTTCACTATTTAAACAGAACATTGTAAGACTCTATAGGAAGCGTAGTGTTTATAAAAATATTCTCAGAAGAAAAAAGATTTTGGATATGTACAAATGGCTTCAGGTGGTTTGACAATATTCAGAAAAAAAGTAATAAAGCTGTTATTTTTTAGACTTATTTAGCAAATAAAGCTGTTTTTTATACTTATTTCGAAAATTTAAAAATTATGAATTTCACATAATCATATCATGCTATTAATAATCAATACATTAAAAAAAATCTGCTTAGGTCCTAAAAACCAGCATCCATTGTTCAATTCAGTCAACAGTGGATAGATTATTTAAATCAATGTATTTTCAAGTATGTGCATGATATTTTTTAGATTGCATATTTTGGTTTGTATTAACTTATTAAGCATCATGCTCAATATTCTAAAGGTATATAAGTTACTCAAAACTATCTATCTTGAACATAAAAATAGACATAAAACGATATCATAAATGCCAAATTTAAGAGTACTTTATATAATGGTTTAAGCTAAAAAAATTAAGAAGAAATTTTAGAATTAGAATTTCATTCTTTTGTAACATCTAAGGAAAAAAAAAATGGATGTAGACCATGATCATCACTGGTTAGTAAAACACTTTAAAAAAAAGAGAGACACTGAAGTCATATAGTTTCTAATGAAAAAACAAAAATCAAAAGAAAACAGCACCACCCTAAAAGACTCAAGTGTCTATATTAGCGCTGTCCATTAGAAATATAATTCCAGACACAATCTAATTTTAATTGTAAGTAACCACATTTAAAAAGTAAAAAGAAACTGATGAATTTGATTTCAACAATTAAAAACTACTTTCAATAGTTTAAAAACTACCTTCAGCAATATAAAATTCCTCCCAGTATAAATATACAAACAAGTTACCTGGTAGATGAATGACATCTATAATTTAATTAATTAATTTCAGCTTTATTTAGGCATATAAAATAGGATATTTAAAGTGTACAATGTAATGAATTAATATGCATATATATTTGTGAAAAAACTCCCCTCATCTTATTAAAAGTAGTTATGAATTGAAGCAAAAAATTGCCTTTGGCAATAAAGTAGGCAAAATAAGAAAACTTAAGGTAATTGTAGAAAAAAAAGAATAAAAGGATGAAAACATTGGAAAACATACAACTCCTTCCCTACTACAAAAATAAACAACAAACAAATAAATCAGCTGAAGAATTGAAATTTCTGGCAGTGACAGAAGCTGGCACTGTTAGCTGGGAATTTTGCAAACCTCTGTCATTCCACAATATAAACAGAAGAAAATTAAATATGCTTATATGTTACTTAATTTAAAAAATAAGAAAATGATTATCAACATACTCAAGTGAAGAGAATTTACCCCAAAACACAACTATAAAACTGAAGAACACAACCACAAGTTGTATATGAGAGACCTAAAACGAAGTAATTTTAAAAGTCTAAAAATAAAGAGATGTACAAAGATATATCAGGCAAATAGATGGACAAAATAAAAAAGCAGCCATAGCAATCCCAGAATTAAACAAAGAAAATTAATATCAAAAAGTGTTAAACTTGAAAATGAAGGAAACTTTTAAAAGCTAAAGTCACAATTCATAACAAAAATATCACAATTATGAATGTCTATGCAGCAAATAGTTTGATGAAGTGGATACAAAATATGTAAGAATATGGAAACCCTAAACACCATAAAAATAATGTTGAGGCCCAGCTAAGGTAACATTCTACTGACTTGCCCATTTCCTCTAATTTTCCAAGCCATACTCACATAGTCCTCTTTCTTCTATACTCTGTCAAAGCAAAACTTCATGCAAATAAAATCAAATCTTGAGAATCAATGTTCCAGTCAGTAGTCCAGCCACCAGTTCATCAGCTATGACTTGAACTATTTGGCTGTTGGTATGAACTCAGTAAGATACTTATTTTATGTAGAAGAGAAAACTTTATCTTTCATAAGAATATTCTAAGGTAATTTTTATTTATTATGATGATATTGAATTTTATTAAAATGATCTTGTTCAAAGTTTCTACTGAACAATTAATTCAATGAATTATGCTGAGATATTAATGTGAGAAATAAACAAATATTTTCCCATGAAATATTAGGATGCCCTTCTACTAGACAGTGAACATTTTGTACTGGAATATATGTCTCTCTTATTTTATCCTGTAGAAATGTTAAAACAAAACTTTTTGCTAAATTTATGCTAGGTTTTCTGGTAAAATATCCTCCTAACACATCCATCTCTTCTATTTGTTTCAACATACACTTTAGCTTAATAAACCAATGGTGCCTAATTTTTTTTGTAAGTTAACTCATATTTTATTTGGAAGCACTTAATGATAAATAAATTCTCTATATTAGAGATTAAAAAAACTCTTTGAAGCACAAACACCCACCCCATAGCAACATTTATCCATTTCTTTGTCTCCCTTCCCATTTCATCTATACTGTTGTCCTACCTCTTCACATTGATAGTCACCTTCCTCCTTTGATAACTATTTTCTCTATTGTGCTTTTCTTTCTGCTTCATCCTTGTTTTGTCTATTACTGCATGATGTCAACTGGTCTGTCTTTGCTGTTGTAGTCTCTCTTCAACACAGTTCTCTCCTTATCTTCTTCCTTCTTCTCTACTTATAAGACTTATTTTATGTAAATTAATATAATTATCAAAAAATATTCTTTAAAATATAAACATTAACTATTTTCCTTAACACAATTAATCACTTTAATGTTGCTTCATTATTATCATACAACCATAACTAATTTTTGAAGATCACCAATCATCAATTTATGCATCAAGTTTAAAGGTCTAGGGTTTTCAACAACAAAAAATAAACATCCAGTTAAAAAATGGACAGAGGACCTGAACAGACACTTCTTCCAAGAAGACATACAAATGGCCCACAGACGTGAAAAGATGCTCAACTTCACTAGCTATTACAGAAATGCAAATCAAAACTACAATGAGATGCCCTTACACGTATAAAAATGGCTCTCATCAACAGGACAAGTAATAACAAATGTTGGAGAGGTTGTGGAGATAAAAGAACCCTCATACACTGCTGGTGGAAATGTATTTTGAAACAGCCATTGTGGAAAACGATTTAGAGGTTCCTCAAAAAATTAAGAATAGAATTGCCATATGATCCAGCAATCCCTCTTTTGAGTATTTACTCCCAAATTTTGAAAACATTTATTTGCAAATATGTATGCACCCAATGTTTATTGCAGCCTTATTCACAGAGGCCAAGACATAGAAATAGAAAAGTGCCCTTCAACAGATTCAGCCATAAAAAAATACTGCCATTTGTGACATCATGGAAGGATATTGAGATTATCATGTTAAGCAAAATAAGTCAAACAGAAAATAAGTCATAAAAATATGCCTCATGTGCAATACTATTTTCTCCACCTTTACCATTTAAAGTATTTAATTTTATTGTTTTAGTTCTTTAATTTGCTTCTCCTTTTATCCTCTCACTATTCCATATTTTAGTGTTTAATATGTATTCAGAAAGACATTAGATGGTATATAACTAAGGAAATGAGAGGAGTCAACATTTTAACTTAAATCTGGATTTTTTTCTATTTAGCTCAGTTTTTTACATGAACTTCCTGATTATATTAATGAACTATTGCTTTTCTAATTACTAAATCTTAACATCCTTGTATTTGGCTCTTCTAGTCACATCTAGTCACCAAATCTTGTTCATCCTGATACAAAATAAACCTCTAGCCTTTCCATTGTATCTGTTCTTTTTAACGCAAGTCTCTATTGTCTTTGGCTTGAATTAATTTGATACTTAAGTAATCAAATTTCTGATTTCTAATTATTATTCTCTTTTAATTATTTTAATCCAAAGTGTCCTTACAAATTCACTGAATTGTCTAACGTTAAGTCAAACTGTAGCATTTGCCTAACCTAAAATATTTTCTGATTACTAGTTGTCTCACAAAAAAAACAAAATCTACAACTGAAGATCTTTATAATCTGTTTCCACAATATCTAGCTAAGATATTATCTTTTTAATTCTTACTCAACCCATGTCCTCTACAGCTGGAAGTATTACAGCTAATATTAATTGAGTATTCACAGTGTACCAGATGTGATTATGGGCACTCGAATGATACATCTTTGATCATATCTAGAGTTGATGATTAAACTTTGGCACAGAATGTTTAAGTTATTTGCCCAAAGTCACACAACTATTTATTTGTAAAATTGGAATTTGATTCTTGGCATCTGGCTTAAATCCTGTGCCCTTAACCACTAATGCAGCTTTATAGGTACCATTAGGCAGGTGGAAATTGTATTGAGACTATAGAACAAAACTACTCCATAAAAAACAAAACAACAACAACAACAAAAAACATAATAAGCAATTCTCTATACTTCCTGAAGCACCTTGTTTCATTAGGTATACAATTTTACCTATTACGTTACATGATAAAGACCCTAACTAGAGTCTATTTTAGTTTTCTAAAAAAAGTTTTATTGCCTGATGTTAAGTTTTGAACATGTGCCCTTGCTGAGATTGTATCTATAATGTTTTGGGACACCTGGTTAATTCAGTAAAATAACTCAAAGAAATTGAGGCTTCATTAGTACATACACATACACACGACTATTATACTAATTGAAGTTTTTCAATATTCAGATAATTGTAATGTGTGAATGCAGTATCTTATCATGTTGCCATTATGTTTAATATTACCACAAAAATTGTGATGCTTGTAGAATTATCATGCCAATATCCTATTTCTCAGAATCTTGATATTTATCAAGGTGTTTCAGTTTCTGTTCTTCTCATATCCCATACGATGAAAGTGGAACAGCTGTTGCCAATTCGTAGCATATGGACTTATCTTTTTTATTGCAATTTATTTCCATTTGCGTACTTTGGAAGCTCTTACAATGAAGCGTTTTTCTTTATAATCCAAATAACTGGAACATGAAAAGACTTAAAAGTTATGCATAATTCGTCAGTTGCATTTTCTTAAAATATTCTGGAATTTATAATGCTCAAAAATATATAGTAACTATTGCTATGTTTTCTCTTGATGCTTTAGAGGAAAAAAAGTTAATTACATATTTACATGGTAAAGCCATATATTTCATATCTGACTTTGGCATCAAAAGGGATTCCTTTGAAATCAATGATTGCTTTGTGGAGGTTTGGGAAAAACCTGCACTAAAAAGCCTGACAAATGATAGGTTCTTCATAATGAAAGAATTTCTCTTCGATTTTACTTTGTCAAAAACATTTTTAGCAATGTAATAGTATCAAAGCTTTTCTTTTTTTAAATGATAAATATGTATTTATTATTAATCTGCTTATATTCGATTCTACTTAAATGCAAAACCTAAATCTAATATACTCTGATAAATTAAAGTCACTTGAATTTAATAAATTACTAGTGAGTGCTAATAATCTTAGTGATTTATAACCCTTCATGGCCACACACAAAATAGTTTGATATAACCATATCACTAATAACAAAATCTACTACTTATGTTTTTTTTCAAATTAAAGTACTAAATTAATATTATAAGACACCAGAATAAGAACTTCTTGAGAGCAAGCTTATTTTTTATTTACTACTATAATCTAAGATCTAGAATAAATATAGTACAGTTCAAGAACATCAATATTTTTTTCATGACTTGGAAAAGTAGCAGGATACCATTAAAAAAAGTTAGATCTTGATTGGTGAAAGAGGCATTTTTTTTCCTCTCCAATACTGACAGCATTTTGCCATTTATTAAATTTTTAAAAAGGACCTTTAATGTATGTTTTTATTAGGTGTGAAATTTATAATTTGTTATTAAAAATATTTAAAATTAGTATGACATTTTTAAAATGAACATGTATTTTTCTAGTTGTTATAATGCATTTTGAATAACTTCAAAATATTTTGCGTTTTCAATTATTTATTTTAATCAGAAAAACTAACTATAATTATTCCTGAAGTAATTAAACTGAAAAAAAATATGTTACTAATTTGAATTTAAATAATCAGAGGATGAGAAAAAAATAAATGTAGACTATTTCAGGTAAAAATAGATGCCAATGGAAAACGATAATGTCTTTCATATTAGCAAGCAAAGTCATAGAAGATGAAAATTAAACTCAAACTACCACGACAAGAACAAAAATGAGAATAGCTTACCTTTTCCCTGTTTTATAAAGTGAACCATAACCACGAGCTGACAAGGCAAATGCTATTATGAATAGACATGTAATTTCTGGAAGAAGAAAGCACAACAGTTCAAAACATAAGCATGTAGGACAGCAATCAGCAATGCAAGAGAGAGGAGATGTTTTTCTTAGAAAGCTAAGATGCTGCAGCCTGAGAAGAAAACAGGAACAACCCCTGAAGTCTTCTGCAGCAGCCAGAAAATGAAAGGATACAACAGTAGTTGTAGCTGAGACGAGTAGCTTCTAAAAATAGAGGTTGTTAAGGAATTAAAAACATGTCTTAAAATCTGCACAGTCAATGCATAGTTATATACTATTTTCTATAATGTCTCTTAATTTTAATATAATCTGTTGACAATTACTTTGGCTATTGTAGTTATTTCAAAAAAAAATTTGTGCTGTTATGTCAAACTGGCACTATTTTCAAAAATAATGAGGTTGGAGAAATGTGTGAAATGCATTAAATATATAGACAGTACACTATGTAATTACTTTATAACTAAAGTAATACTTTAGTAATTGTTTTCAATAATACTATTATACAAAGTAATATTATGTAATTATATTAAGCATGATATGTTATAGATATGTGTTTATATATATATAAAGTAAGCACATATATTGTTTTGTCTATGACAGTATAAAATTTTCAAGTTTACCCAGGCTTGAAGAAACAGGCTCTATGTACTGTATTGTAGACACAATTTATATTTTTAATTAAATTCAAGTTTATTTCTAAATATTATAGATTTGTGGGAAAAAAATAGCTTAAATACAAAGATATAGCCTTGTCAAAATTTGCCTGTCTGAATCTATTAAACAGACATGCTTATTGGATTTACCCATTGTTAAAAAATATAGTCTTCCAGTTAAAATTGTCTTTATTTCCATCTCATCCTCAAATCTCCCACACTACAAATTAAAAGAAGAGAAATAAAAATATAAACCAAAAGAGAAGAATACTAGAGGAGGCATCATTGGACAGGAGATATCAACATGATTTTGGAAGACAGAACAAATGAGAAACGGCTGATGCAGGAAAATGGAGTGATATGAAATGTAAATGTTTTCAGAGAGAAATTCTGAAGAGAAGAAAGCTGATTCTACCTACAGAAACTAGGAATACTTTCAAGAATTGGGGATAGTTAGGCTCTGTGGTTTCTCTGTGAAAGATTCATAGTAGATCAAAATGAGGTACCTCAGTTTGCTCTGTGTTATCTGGACTGTAGTACAGGTATTTCACTTTGGGCTTATTTCACTTTTTCTTCTCCATTAGATTTATAATATCTAATATTGCATATTAGATATTATAAAATATAATATGTTATAATATAACTTGTAGGATATAGAGGTCATATACTTATGATAATCTTCATTGCAATTTAGACATAACATTTACTGATTAAATAGGAAATAAGTTTAAGAAATAATAAATTTAAAATGCTATAGAGCTAACAAATATTTATTTCTTGTTCTTTCTGAGACAATACTAATAAAAATGTATGAATAGAAGAAATATGTAAATCCAGATATCCTACACACACAAAAAATGAAATTGGAGAGGAATTATTAGCAGACAAAAGATCTTTAGAAATTCTTGAACTAAAGTAATTTCAGAAGTAGTAATAGTAAATAATGAATCTAGTCATGAAAACACACACAACCCACCATGAGCATAAAGGTTATAACAATGAATAGATCACAATTTAGTTTCCCTTTCTCAGTTTCCCTCCCCCATTCACCCATGATGTAGGCCTCAGTATTCTGAAACACCAGATACAGCAGAGGAGTGGGGAAGTTATAGAACTGATGTATTATTTTAAACTTGTATATAGATAATGGATTTCTCATTATCTTCTTTTATATGATATGGACAGGACACTAGCAAATTGTCATTTTAGAGAAAATAAAAATCTTCACGTTCTTGAGTTTGAACATTTCTCAGGCTCTCTCTATGCTGAATCAACCCAAATCAAATTTCCAACAGTTGAAAAA
>NW_011888807.1:1425276-1427876 GCF_000151845.1 Pteropus vampyrus
AGAACAAATGAGAAACGGCTGATGCAGGAAAATGGAGTGATATGAAATGTAAATGTTTTCAGAGAGAAATTCTGAAGAGAAGAAAGCTGATTCTACCTACAGAAACTAGGAATACTTTCAAGAATTGGGGATAGTTAGGCTCTGTGGTTTCTCTGTGAAAGATTCATAGTAGATCAAAATGAGGTACCTCAGTTTGCTCTGTGTTATCTGGACTGTAGTACAGGTATTTCACTTTGGGCTTATTTCACTTTTTCTTCTCCATTAGATTTATAATATCTAATATTGCATATTAGATATTATAAAATATAATATGTTATAATATAACTTGTAGGATATAGAGGTCATATACTTATGATAATCTTCATTGCAATTTAGACATAACATTTACTGATTAAATAGGAAATAAGTTTAAGAAATAATAAATTTAAAATGCTATAGAGCTAACAAATATTTATTTCTTGTTCTTTCTGAGACAATACTAATAAAAATGTATGAATAGAAGAAATATGTAAATCCAGATATCCTACACACACAAAAAATGAAATTGGAGAGGAATTATTAGCAGACAAAAGATCTTTAGAAATTCTTGAACTAAAGTAATTTCAGAAGTAGTAATAGTAAATAATGAATCTAGTCATGAAAACACACACAACCCACCATGAGCATAAAGGTTATAACAATGAATAGATCACAATTTAGTTTCCCTTTCTCAGTTTCCCTCCCCCATTCACCCATGATGTAGGCCTCAGTATTCTGAAACACCAGATACAGCAGAGGAGTGGGGAAGTTATAGAACTGATGTATTATTTTAAACTTGTATATAGATAATGGATTTCTCATTATCTTCTTTTATATGATATGGACAGGACACTAGCAAATTGTCATTTTAGAGAAAATAAAAATCTTCACGTTCTTGAGTTTGAACATTTCTCAGGCTCTCTCTATGCTGAATCAACCCAAATCAAATTTCCAACAGTTGAAAAACCTTGCCCATAACCTCTGTCACTCTAAGTATTAATATTTTACTTCTAAATATTTATGAACAAACAATGATTGCTAGACTTTTGAAGAATATCCCTAATGTGAAAAAAAATATTGATCACAAAGGATACTGCAAGAAACAAAATGGAAGGTTAAAAATCACTTTATTCAAAAAGATAACATGTATGGAATAAAAACATGACAAAGAAAGTATCTACAGGCAAAAATATTTCTTAAAAAAAATAAGTATATCAATAGAAGGAATAAAGTTGTGGAAGTAGGACTAGACCATAATATTTGAAATGGGGGACAAAAGAAATTTCTACTTTATTTATATCATTTTTTAATTTTATTAAGAACAAATATAAAGAAAATATAGTACAGTTTTAAAATGAAAATTCTAGGTGTGGGATCTATGCCTTTTATATTATTTACTATATGTTTTCTTTAATAAAGCTAAACATTTAAATAAGCAATAAGCTAATATGCTTTTATAAAAAAGAAAGAAAGAAAGAAAGAAAGAAAAGAAAGAAAGAAAGAAAGAAAGAAAACAAAACACCCCAAATCAGCATTCACTATTGCTTGCGTCTTTAGATATAAGAATATGACTAAGGAGTAAATTTCTACATAATTCTTGTAATTCCCCTTTATTCTCATTTGTTGAGAGTTAAAATTAAAGTGGTTTAAATAGTCACATTATTTTATTGGGATTTAAAAATTATTTTTTAGCTAATGAAAGCTTTTTTAAAAATTTTTCTGATTACATTATCTATGTTACTATTCATTTTATAATTAAATAAAACTCTAAAACTTGCTCATATGTGAAAGAATGCAAAAATACTCACCCTTACAATATTTTATTTTATTTAGTCTAACATTTCACAATTTCAGTGGAATACATTTTGTTTAATGCCTCAGAATTTAGATGCGGTGAGGTAAATTGTCCAGAATTAAAACACCATAAAAGTAATCACCTCTGCTTTATTCACCAATGGAAGATATTTAAAATGTGGGATCTTTTATATTTAATATTTTTAATTGATTTCAAATATTTAATATGGTTTTCATGTATTATCATGACAAAATTATTTATGTCAATGATCTACTAATTAAATATAGTCAATTATTTCTTTTGCTTGCTGTTACAACCAGCAACACAGTCACTATTTTTCTACAGCACTACAAATGAAAGCCAAAAACATTCCTCAAATATTTTTTATTTTTTATATTTAATTAATTAAAATATTTTTCTATTGAATACATTTTCTATTGAATACAGTCAAAAGACGAGCATATTCCAGTCTTTCTCTGAATCTGATTCTTTTCCCCCTTCTTATAAGGAAATTTTATGATTATATTGGGTCCACATGAATAACACAGTAATTCTTCATCTCAAAAATTTAGTCACATCTGCAACATCCCTTTTGTCATGCAAAGTAACATAGTGACAGATTCTGGAAACTAGGACACGGACAACTTTGGGGGCCATATTTCTGGCTACCACAGGCACCAAGAAACTCAAATATAATAACTTATCAATAACAAGTTACAGTAGTCATGCATAAAAGTACTCTTCAAAGTTGAAAATTTTTCAAAAATTAAGCAGTAGAGCAGTATCT
>NW_011888807.1:1428051-1429579 GCF_000151845.1 Pteropus vampyrus
TATTTGAAATGGGGGACAAAAGAAATTTCTACTTTATTTATATCATTTTTTAATTTTATTAAGAACAAATATAAAGAAAATATAGTACAGTTTTATATTATTTACTATATGTTTTCTTTAATAAAGCTAAACATTTAAATAAGCAATAAGCTAATATGCTTTTATAAAATAACACAAGATACTTACTGTAATTTTTAAGTACTACTTACGTGCTGATGACTTCTAATCTTTTATTTGCAGAAAAGTTTTCTCTTCCAAATTGTAGACACACATGCACCTATATAAATATATTTTAGACAATTCAAACTTTACATGTCTAACATTGACTTCATGAACTTTTCTTTCAAACATGCTCTCCCTGTAGTATTCGTTATTTTAGGTAATGACAACCCCATTTTCCATTTGTTTAGAGCCTTTGATAGAGAAATGATGCATTCTTGATTTCTTTCTTTATTTCATATTCCATATACATTCTGTCAGGAAATCCTATTGGTATTATTTTCAGAAAAACACTCTAGAATCCAATATGTCCTCATCATGTGAAATGCCACAAACTTAGTTCAAGCCACAATTACCTCTGGCTCAGAACATTGTAATAGATTCTTAATGGGCTTCCTTGTCTTCCCTTTGCCACTCTTCTGTTTTATCTACACGATAGCCAAAATGTCTGCCTTAAATTTTCACACTTGCTAGTCTCTGGCAGAAATGATCCCAGAGCATGATCACAACTAGCCAACTCACTTTCATATGTGTTCTCTTTACTCAAAAGTCACCTACTCAGTGACTTTGATGGAGTGACTTTTCACCCCATCAAAACCTTCAACACTACCTCTATTTCATATTACCTTTGCATGGACTATTTTGCCTTCTTAGCAATCATCACAGACTAATATGCAATTCACTTTATTTAGTTCTCATATTTATCATCAGTTTCCTCTGTTAAAATGAAGGCTACATTAGAGGAAAGCTGACGGTTTCTGCCACTGCTGCTATTACCTCAGTATCTAAAACAGTGTTTAGAACACAGCATATTTTCAATATAGATGTGATGAGTAAAGGGTATTTTTTTAATGGAATTAGGTACATTAATTATCTGATGATGAATATTGAGAGGTTTTAAAAGAATATTTTTCCCAATGTTTTCTAATTATACAATATTAGAAATTTCCTGGTGCCTTTACTGTTCAAAACCAACTTTCAGAAAGCCAACTCAGATCTGGTGAATGTTCATTTCACTGTCTTCTACTCTACACAGATAGACGTACTGAATTGTTTTTAAGGAAATGAATTATCTGTAGAATTATGTCCATCTTTCACGTAATATTTTGTATTTAAAGGCTCCAGAGGAGTAGAACACTAGTTAAGGGACATTTAATGGGCATTATGCATTCCATTATTGTTGTTATTGTTGATTCAGGTAAAAACACATAATATCTAAAGATTAACTTTATTACTTGTCATAGAAAATTAAAACAAATGACTTTTCAATGTAGACAAAAAGGAAGGAAGGAAGGAAGGAAGGAAGGAA
>NW_011888807.1:1432419-1440075 GCF_000151845.1 Pteropus vampyrus
TCAAGTTTTCTTACCGATTCCTACAACTCTGTTTTAGAAGTTGACACATGCTTTATTTCCTTTGCAAAGACTTTTCCAGTTATCAAAGCTAACCATAAAGGTTTTTTTTTTCAATATTTAAATTTCATATTTGAAATTAAAAAAGTTAGACCTATGTGCCATATATATTGTAATGCATGCATAGGTTTTATTTCCAACGTTTTTAAGGACAGAGTCAACTACTTGACTATTTAGTATTCTAACATAACCAAAAAAATGTCTTAGACAATTCATCAAATTTTCCAAATTTGTTCCTAAATTTCCTTTTAGTCTTTATTCCTTCCTCACTGTCAATGATTCAGCTGTCATTTTTTGCATCCTCACTGTTAGTCTAGCAGCCAGATGAAATATATCATTTGAAATTTATATATCATATTCCCAGGCCCTTGAAAAAGACTTGTGTGTAATCTTACGTACACTGAATCCAGATAACAAGAATTAAAATATCAATAAAATTATAAACATTCAACTAAAGGAAGCACTGAGGGGAATTTTCTTTGAAAATTTCATGAATTTAAGTATTAGCTATTAGGTATCTATTTTGTGTCCTCAAATTTGTTTTCCTTATTTATTTGTAGGGTTTTTTTTGTTATTTTATAGATTGTTATGTATTCACAACGTCTAACTTGGCATTGGAAAAATTCATATTACACTGACTTGTGTATCTACATAGGGTTCAATATTAGTGTTAATAAATTATTGAATGGATAAATGGCTTATTTTATTATAAATTTCTACAGTTAACTTTGCCTATAAGTAGGAAGATAATATCCACATTGTCATAGAGGATCCAAAAGACAGAAAATGAATGGGTTTTAAATAATATAAATAGCTGACATTCACTTTGAAGTCTTTGCATACCAGTTTCTCAATACACAAACAGACTATGAGTAGCCTCAATACATACACAGAAAAAAAAATACTCATTCAGGAAGCAATATATGGAAAATAACATACAAAGTTTATGCAATTTTTATGACATGAAACTTTAAGAATAACTATCAGAAAGAGTACAACCCGCATAATTCATTATGTACTGAGACAGTATGAAACCTGGCTATAAGGATCTAAAATAAAAGATAATAGGCCTAGTGTAACGCATGGGCATGCATCTTTTCCTATGTAATAATGTTTTCTTCTTACAATTTATTTTCAAAGTGCTTTGTAAAATATTATAATATTTTACTATATATTCAATACATAAGAAAAAAATCTTCCCTGAAGTATGGATATTTCATCATATAAATCACTCTCTTAGGAAGAGTATATAAATTCTGAGAAAATGCAGCACACATAGACATAGCTTTGAATATAGATGCATAATAATAATAAATAATCCATATTTTGGCTACAGACTCTTTTTATTCAAAGTATGCTTGATGATATTGTCATCTCAACCTGCTTATACATAACAAAATAAAATTACAATATTCAAATAGGTAAGAATTACCCCCTCATTATTATAGAGTATATATCATAAATTTGAAAAGACTTGTGTGTAATTCTTTTCCCTCTGTAGAATTTAAATTATACATTTTAGAAAAGAAAATTTACATTAGAGAATTTACCTCTTTTGAATAGTTTATGACGTATTCCTCCTTTTAGTGATGACTAATAATTCTAGAAGTTGTGACTTCCATATCAAAACATAGTTTAATGAACATTTGTTTCTCATAAGTGCTGAAAAAGTAGACTAGCTAGAAAAAGTAATACAACTTTAAGAGATTAAAATTATAAATATAAATTAATACTGTAAGTCAGTATACTAATTCTCAGTATTTCTAAGTTTTAAATAGTTAACTGTTATATGCTCCTGTCACAAATATGATAAACTATTCTAATAAAAGTACACAATTCATGTTCATAACATATGGAATACCTAAATAGTAATGCAGTTTCTTTGAGTTTTGTTGAAGATTTGCCCATAATGTTTTTCCATTTCTTCCATAAAAATAGATAATAAAAAAATCTTTGAATATTCATTAAAGGACTTTTAAAAATGTTTTCTTCTTCCTGATGAATTGTTGTATTCCTTTATTCGAGACTTTTTTGGTTCGATTTTTGTCATGGAAATATAAATGTAAGTATTAGCTTTTTAAATTTAATTTAACTTTTGTGGGTCCTAGGTCTGGCTGTGATCCAAGCTTATGGTTAGGACTCCGGATTAAAAATGTTACAATAATGTAATGAGGCGCCTGTGCCTAAATTATGCAAGTATGACTGAGCTTATTGTTTATTATGCGTGTGTGGCAGAATGCCACTATTGTTCTCTGACATCTATAAAGCCTATGCAGTCCCCTAGCGCAGAAGCACGGGCTCCCGGCAATAAAGTGGTGCCTGCCATTTCATTCTCATTTCAGCTCCTCGTGCATCTTGCAATTGGGCATCTCACCACCGAAGCCTTCGCTTCTTGATCAGTTCTGCACTGACACGTGATGTAGCGGGCAGGATGAGGTGAGTACCGCCCCAGTGCTTCGGACAGTTCCAGGGTGGAGGATACCTGAGTGGAGGACATGTGGCCCTCTGCCTCCTAGTGGTGTCCCGTGCAGCGTATCTGGCTACGTGAACTTCCCCAGAGGAATGGGATGGAGTGAAGCCACGTCAGGAGGACATTCGGAAAGCCTTGGAGTTGCTGGAGCCGATATCCAGACTGCTCCCCTAGAGGCAGTGAGTCGGGTAGCCTGGATGTTACTGGCGGTGCTGTGGCAGGCCAGTCTGGAGGTTCAGGAGCAGGCTCAGCGGGTGCAACAATTGCGACATAGGAAAAAACGCTGGAAAGGTGGCTGGTTGTAGCGGAACTCATGCTGCAGGGCCTTGATGGGTCGCTGCAACAGTCCTGGTCTGGAAGCCTGCGGGCATACCGCTCCAGGCGCCACCGGTGATTCGGCAGCAGGTTGAAGTAGAGCAACAATATTTGGTGGGGAGGAGGCAAGCTGGCAGCGCCCCTCCCCCTCCCAAGGTAAAAAGCATACCACCTTGATCCAGTACACCGGCACAGAACTCCGGGACCTGACGAAATAGGTAGAGCAGAGGCCAGGAGACAGTTCAGGGGTGGCTGCTGTGGCTGTGGGTTGACGAGGCTGAAGGGACTGAATTATCTCTGGAAGAGATGGCTCAGCTGGCCTCTGTAACAAGTGCGTACTGTACCACCTCATGCACTCCCAAACTAGCTAGTGCACAGACAGGAGGCTTGGCCGAAAAGGGAGAGCGAGGCAGCGCCCAGCCCAAATAGCCCCCCCCCCCCCCCGCCCGCAATGTACACAGGATATTAGCCCTTGTGGACTCTGGTGCTGACCGCACCCTGTTTTATGGGAATCTGGACAAGTTTTACCGGCCCACTGCAACCATAGAAGGCGATGGGGGTCGAATTATTCATGTGGGGAAGGTCCCTATGACATTGGGTATTAGCAGATTGCCTCCTCGGACATACCAAATGTACATACCCCCCATACAGGAGTACGTTTTGGGGATTGATGTTTTCCGAGACTCCACTGTAAATATCACTGCTGGTGAATTTCGCCTTCGTATCTGGGTGGTGAAAACTATTATCCGGGGACGTCCACACCATGCCCCGTTAGTATTGCTCCAGGCTACCCAGGTAGTGAATACAAAGCAGTATCACCTGCCATGAGGCTATGAGGAAATAGGATGTACCATTCTGAAGCTGGAAGAAGCAGGTGTCATTCGCTCTACTCATAGCCCATACAACTCCTCCATGTGGCCAGTGAAGAAGTCTGACCACTCCTGGAGCATGATAGCTGACTATCAGGAGCTGAACAAGATTATGCCACCCCTGCATGCTGCCAGACCTAATGTCATGGACATCATAGACTGGTTGTCACATGACCTTGGGTGATACCATTATGTGGTGGACTTGGAAAACATTTTTTTTCTATTGCCATAGCCCCAGAAAGTCAAGAACAGTTTGCCTTCACCTGGGAAGGATGACAGTGGACATTTCTTGTCCTTCCCCAGGGCTATCTGCACAGCCCTACCTTGGGCCATGATCTCGTGGCTCAAGATTTAGCCATGTGGAAACAACCACCCACAGTGTACTCATATCATTATATTGATGATATAATGCTAATCTCTGATTCTCTTACAGAACTAGAAGCAGCAGCAACCAACCTGTGAGAAGCTCTCGCTGACTGGAGTTAGGCAATCAATGAGGACAAGGTCCAGGGACCTGGGTTCTCTGTCAGATTCTTGGGAGTTGTCTGGTAGGATAAGACAAAAGTAATGCCAGAGGCAGTGATTGATAAGATACAGGCACATACATACCTGACCTGAAACCGTGAAGCAGCTCCAAACCTATTTGGGACTACTGGGGTTTTGGAGAGTGTTCATTCCTCTTTGATGCGACCCCTGCACCGTCTAGTGCAATGGGGTGCCCAATGAGATTGGACCCTTGAGATAGAAGAGGCCTTTAAAGCTACAAAGCAAGCTGTAGCATAAGCCCAAACTCTACGCACAGTAGATCTAGCCCTCCCATTCCTGCTTGTGGTGCAGGTAGATGATGCAGGATTTGGATGGGGCTTGTGGCAGGAGCACAGTGCCCGGAAGGTGCCGATAGGCTTTTGGTCCCAGTTATGGAAAGGCACGGAAGTGTGATATTCTCTGATAGAGAAGCAACTGGCTACCATTTATGCAACCCTTCTGGCCAGTGAGGCCATCACTGGCCTCAACCCCATAACCATACAATCCACATACCCCGTGGAGGTGTGGCTATGGTCTTGGGTAAAGACTCCCCATACAGGAATTGCACTGACCAAGTAGGGGACATACATGGAGAAGCAGGCGTAGTTCTCTGTGAGCCCCCTGTCAGGTCAACTGCACTCCCTACTGGGACCGGTACAGTTTCAAACAGACCTTTTGGCAGAACCTGCTGAGATGGGAGACATACCAAGTCCCTATATAGAGGGTCGGGCTCCCATCCCTGAGGATGCCTGGTATACAGATAGCTTATGCCATAGGAAGCCCCTGACATGGGCTGCCATGGTGTTACAGCCATCCACCAAAACCTTTTGGTATGAGACTGGTGCTGGCCAATCCAGTCAATGGGCTGAGATTCTGGCTACGAGGTTGGTCTTCATGAATGAAACTGATGCAGTGCACTCTGCACAGACAGCTGAGCTGTCGAGGTCTAACTCTGTGGCTGCCCCAGTGGGCTTCCCAGGAGTGGATGATAAGCCACCATCCCCTATGGGGCCAGGGCTTGTGAGAATACTTCTGGAAGTGGAGTCTTCAACAGGGGACCACTATATACCATGTCCTCGGCCATTGGCCATCACAGGCCCCAGACAATGATGCATCTGATGAGCTGGCACAAGTCTGCTTCGCTTGTATACCACTGATTCCAGTGGATATTGGCCCCTGGCTCCACCGAAAACTGGGGCATGTAGGGACCCGTACAATGCAACAGGTAGTGAAACGATGGGGGCTATCGTTGACCGGGGCACAAGCACAAGTTGTAGTGTCACAATGCCCCTGGTGTGCTGAGCAGCACCCAGAGAGACAGCAGGTAAAGAGTACCCCCAGAGATAGTGCCCGTGGGGCTAAGCCACTCCAGGAATAGCAAGTGGACTACATAGGGCCTTTGCCCACAGACCAGGGACACCGCTATGTGTTTACAGGTGTGGACACAGCTACCGGCCTAGAGTTTGCATGGATGGTAGCAGCTGCTGATCAACACCATACTGCGACTGCTTTGGAGCACCTCGTGGCAGCCTATGGCCGGCCCTTATTAATCTCCAGTGACAGAGGCACTCATTTTACTGGACAGGAGATGCAGACCTGGGCCTACACCAATGATGTGCGATGGCAGTTACATGTTCCTTATTGCACACAGGCAGTGGCAATGGGGAGTGATTCAAGAGCTTCCTGAAGGATAAACTGTGAGCCTTAGGCCTGGGCTGGCGCCATTGGCATACTAACCTTCCACAGGCTTCTGAATGAGTCTTCTGAATGAGCAGCCCCAGCAAACAGGGCTGTTTCCCTTTGACAGGGTTGTAGCAGGCTCACTGTGGGCAATCAAAGTGTGCACGGGCACTGCTGCTAAACAGTTGTTGTCCCGCACCTACCAGGGAACTTTGCTCCTGCCAGCTCTAGAACTTTTGACAGCAGGTAAACAGGTCACCTGGTCATGGCCCTGGACTATAAAGGTAACACAAGACCCGTGAGTGTCCCTGGTGGAGCCCTGGGGACAGGGCTTACCCAATGGGTTGCAGGTAGAACCCTGGATTTGCATTTGGCCCACAACCTTGTGTCACTCCCGATGAGGGCAGAAGGTTCACTGTTAATGGGGAGTTTTGACCTTAGCTTCTGGCCCATTCCTCTCTATATTGTGACGCTGGTGGAGATCCCCCCGTCGCCTGCTGCCATTGGAGGAACTGTCTTGTACCACAGGCCAGGGGCAGCTCCTCTCCCAGCCACCATTCTATCTCAAGATGGACAGGTGGCCTGTGACCTCTCGGAAGGACAAGACTTGTTCCTAATGGTCCCTTTGTCTGCTCTATCTTATTGTTCAGGCTGACAACAGGGAACAGTGTCATGTCCTGGACTCACATGTTTGCTACTGTCTACAATGTTTACCGCTGCTGGATGTGTACTGAACTACCAGTGGAAGTGGTCGAGAGACAGCTGTGGCACATTACTCCAGCCACAGCTGAGAATTGGACATGGCTGTGCACCTGGAACACCACCTGAATGGGACCAGCAATGGTGGGCCGTGGAAGTGCTGCTCAGTTGCAATTATTGCAATTTCCCGCCCCTCATAGACTATGCTATTTCCAGTGGGCAGGGATGGCTGGCGAGAGAACATGTGGAATTGCGGGAGCAGGCCCTTCACTGCACAGAGCAAATAAAATCTGTGCCCAACCATATCATGAAGTGGCTACCCCTCCACCCCCCACCCCAAGCTGTGTGCTAACACCATCTTGACTAGTATTTCCAAGGTCTGGTAGGATGCGCAATGTTATGTTGGTACAAAGCCTACCGACTGACTACCTGCAGGGTATCTCTGGGTCTGTGGGCACTACGGCTGGCCCTCTTGCCCACTGATTGGACCTGCTGTTGTACCTGGGGATGTCCCTATATAGTTGAATGCATATTATCTACCTTACCCTAAATGCCTCATCATTGGGATCTCTTATATCACCGCTGGCACTGGCAGAAACGGATAGCATGGTGGTTCTACCCACTGGCGTTATTCATTCCAGGGGTGAGATCCATAGATGTAGAATTGCAGGTAGAAGCTTTATCCCAGCACAACGCACAGGCATTGAATGCTACATGTCAGGCTATAACCCTTTTAATGGATGAAATCATGCAAATGCAGAAAGTAGTTCTGCAAAACTGCATGGCTCTCGACCTTCTAACTGCTGCCCAGGGTGGCACCTGTGCCCTACTTCATGTAGAATTCAGTGTCTACATTTCTAATAATGCTGAGCAGGCACAGGCAGCCCTCTAGGAAATAGATGCTGAAGTCCAAGACATCCATGTGCTGGGAGAAGACCCCTGGACAACTTGGTGGAATTCCTTAGGGTCCTCCTGGCAGTGGACAGTAGCCCTTGTTGTCTGTAGCCTGGTAGTATTTTGTTGTTCTTTATATTATTATTG
>NW_011888807.1:1440125-1448197 GCF_000151845.1 Pteropus vampyrus
TGTGACCTCTCGGAAGGACAAGACTTGTTCCTAATGGTCCCTTTGTCTGCTCTATCTTATTGTTCAGGCTGACAACAGGGAACAGTGTCATGTCCTGGACTCACATGTTTGCTACTGTCTACAATGTTTACCGCTGCTGGATGTGTACTGAACTACCAGTGGAAGTGGTCGAGAGACAGCTGTAGCACATTACTCCAGCCACAGCTGAGAATTGGACATGGCTGTGCACCTGGAACACCACCTGAATGGGACCAGCAATGGTGGGCCGTGGAAGTGCTGCTCAGTTGCAATTATTGCAATTTCCCGCCCCTCATAGACTATGCTATTTCCAGTGGGCAGGGATGGCTGGCGAGAGAACATGTGGAATTGCGGGAGCAGGCCCTTCACTGCACAGAGCAAATAAAATCTGTGCCCAACCATATCATGAAGTGGCTACCCCTCCACCCCCCACCCCAAGCTGTGTGCTAACACCATCTTGACTAGTATTTCCAAGGTCTGGTAGGATGCGCAATGTTATGTTGGTACAAAGCCTACCGACTGACTACCTGCAGGGTATCTCTGGGTCTGTGGGCACTACGGCTGGCCCTCTTGCCCACTGATTGGACCTGCTGTTGTACCTGGGGATGTCCCTATATAGTTGAATGCATATTATCTACCTTACCCTAAATGCCTCATCATTGGGATCTCTTATATCACCGCTGGCACTGGCAGAAACGGATAGCATGGTGGTTCTACCCACTGGCGTTATTCATTCCAGGGGTGAGATCCATAGATGTAGAATTGCAGGTAGAAGCTTTATCCCAGCACAACGCACAGGCATTGAATGCTACATGTCAGGCTATAACCCTTTTAATGGATGAAATCATGCAAATGCAGAAAGTAGTTCTGCAAAACTGCATGGCTCTCGACCTTCTAACTGCTGCCCAGGGTGGCACCTGTGCCCTATTTCATGTAGAATTCAGTGTCTACATTTCTAATAATGCTGAGCAGGCACAGGCAGCCCTCTAGGAAATAGATGCTGAAGTCCAAGACATCCATGTGCTGGGAGAAGACCCCTGGACAACTTGGTGGAATTCCTTAGGGTCCTCCTGGCAGTGGACAGTAGCCCTTGTTGTCTGTAGCCTGGTAGTATTTTGTTGTTCTTTATATTATTATTGTGGGTTGTGGGCCTACGGTAGTGCCCTCTGGGCCAGATCCCGCACTGCAACCCTGTAGGGGTAGAGTGTGGGTCCCAGGTCTGGCTGTGATCCAGGCT
This sequence comes from Pteropus vampyrus, assembly GCF_000151845.1. NCBI lineage: Eukaryota > Metazoa > Chordata > Mammalia > Chiroptera > Pteropodidae > Pteropus > Pteropus vampyrus. Next base: position 1,441,381 of record NW_011888807.1, read on the forward strand.
TGCGGCGAGGAATAGGACTCCAGATTTAAAATGTTACATTAATATAGTAGGGCACCTGTGCCGAACTTATGTATGACTCAGCTTATTGTTTATTCTGCATGTGTGGCAGAATGCACTATTGCTCTCTGACATAAGTGAAGCCCATGCTGTCCCCTAGCAGAAGCACGCGCTCCTGGCAATAAAGTTGGTGCTTGCCGTTTCATTCTCTTGTGGACGCCTTTTGCATTCTTTCAACTGGCATCTCACCACTGAAGCCTTCCCTTCTTGATCAACTTGGCACTGACAGCTTTTAATTCCAATTCCATATTTCAAATAGTATATTTTAGTATGAAATTTTACAATATTTTAAGCCTTATTTTTTAAAAAAGTGTTTGAAGAATACATAATAAACAAATAAATAATATTACATTAAAGAATTTTAAAAGATGAAAAGGATTTATTATACATACATAAAACTAATTTAATTATAACGTCACATTTGAACAGCCAATAGACAATGTACGTGAGTACCAAATAGGGAATTTTCTCTGTATATAAAAATTACAGGGTGACAATTTTAGGAACATTCTAAAGAATATAGATGAGAATGAGAAATATTTTTTTATTACCTAAAGCACAGAGAGATACTTCCTTATCCAAAAGGAGTTATACTGGAGACACAGCAGAGTCAAAAAATTGTGGCGTCAGCTCAGATACAGGCTGACTGTGCTGACCTGCTTTAATTTTTTTCATAACTAGAAAGAAAACTGTAAACTGCAATTTGTCCTTAGAGCTCTTAATGATACATCTTACAGAACTTCTTAGTTTAGAATTAAATATTATTTTATTAAATAAAACAAAGTACATCTGATGGAACTGTGAGTCAGATGCTGAGTTCTGTATCTACAACATACCTAATTCCCAGGATTTTTACAAAATCTAAATAAGATAATTTTTTTGACCTGAATATTACCTACTTGTAGATAATATTCAATAAAGTTTAGCAATTATCCTTACTATTATAAGTAGTAAAAATAGAAATTTATTTTAAATCTATGTCTTCCAATCTAGTCAATTAAAAAAAATAGTCCCTTGGGAAGAGACTTGTAGTTGCATATCCACTATCCATTCTGTTCTTTTCCTTATTGACAAAACTACATTTGTGATTTAGTGACGTGCTCGGTTATATAGTGGCAGGTCAATTCCAGATTAAGATGACTAATGAAATATAGTGAAAAGATTTTTGCGTAGAGATTAAGAAAAAAATTCTTTAGAGTCAACTTAGCCTTTTGCTTTTTTTCCTTCCTTTTCTTATCTGTCTAGAATAGGATGTGATGGCTTGACTGTAGCAGTTACTATGACACTATGAGAAAAAAAGACAATGAGGATTTCTAAGATTCTAATCCTGATCTGTTTGAGCATCTAAACCATTATTACCAACTGCCTACCTCAAAACTGTTATTACATAAGAAAACTAAATTTTGTGTTTAGTTCAATATATTCATGTCTCTGTTATTTGCAATGGCATACAATGTCTCAATTAATTTGCCTCATGGGAGGCAAAAAACAAAAATTAGCATGTTTATCATCTTCAATTACCAAAAACATTGTTTAGTAAAACTTTTTGTTTCCTCTCTTCTAGACATAATATTATTCTTTTTAACAGACATGCTATTTTAGAAACAGTATGAAATCTGCCCTACCATTTAAAAAAAAAGTAATGAAGGCTGCTATTTTTCAAAAATGAATATCAAAAGAACATTGTGAGATTAACATTGGGAATATACAATGAACTATCACTCATACTGGTGGTTTAAGATTCATGAGAGGTCTAGTGACAGAGATCTAAGCCTCCTCTATAAATAAATACCAAAAAATACAATTAATTTCAAAGAAAAATAAAGATAGTTCCACTGGGATCTCATACTTTGCAATGAGAGCACAGAATTAATGGATGTATCTCTTTTTAACTTTCTCTGCTGGTAAGAATAATAGCCAATGGTACACTGTCTTCCCATTAGAGTTAGTAACATCCGAAGAGACCATAAAGGCAAAGAGCATTCCACAAAGTTGCTATTTGATAAGGGTCATTGGTGAGTATATTGAGTTTCTTCTCCGTGATTTCAAAGAGAGAATTTACAAAATGTTATGGCTACTTATTTGCCGTTGAGAGGCTGTGCTGGAGGTTTCATTTATGGATATATTAGAAGCTCATATTGCTTCATGGCAGCTGATACATTTTAAAATTTAAGGAAGAAACAGGCCAAAATGTAAACCCAGATCTATTCAGAGGGGGACTACCTATTGTATAGGTTCATTACCTGAGCGAATAACAGGAAACTGTTCAGCTTCTTTGTTAAGGTTGATAAGCCAGCCTATTTATTTTAAAGCTCACATGCAGAAGACATGTAGTACAACTTCTAATACTGAAAAAAAAAAAAAAAACCCTTTGGAATGATAAGCGCTGAAGTATATACTATCTACATTTTTGTCACAGCATTTTAGATGCAGAATTGAATTACACAATCACACACACAGACGCACACACACACACACACACACACACACACACACACAAATCCCATCCTTCAATCTCAACAGACTTTTTGTGCTATCTGATTCTGCAACAGAGAAAAAAATACTATGGCTTAGCTTAAGACTGTTGATAGCACTTTGAAAGGGCATTCCAAATATATGAAAAATATATACATTAGGATCAATTTAACACTAAGAATTTGTTATCTATTTTATGCTATTTTAAAGCTGGAAGTGGTAAGATATCATAGATTATTTCTGCTATTAATACACTTTTGATATACTAGATTAGAAGAAAACTTTTAGTCAATAATCAATATTATTTATAGTATTGTTACTAATAGATAGTGAATTGAATCAAGTTTTATTAATTTATTTTATAAACATGTCAATTATTAGTTACTCCCACTCCTTCCCTCACGCCAGGAAGTTTTCATGTGATAACAATTCATCTACTTTTATATAACTATGTGAAAGAAACAAGGTAAATATAAAAGAAGGCACATTTTTATTCGTCAAGAAATTTGATGTTATCAAATAGATCATTCATTTAATCATTTCTTATTCACTCAGAAAATATTAGTTGAATTCCTATTCGATACATTTTTACAAGGTGCAAGAAATAAAGTTGAAAACTGTTTTTAATATATTTAAAGTGTTGCAGAAAAATCAGACAGACGAGAAATCAAGCACCACTTGGAGAGTTGGAGAACTCAGGTTTATTATGCCAGCAGTCCCAGAAGAGCTAGCGCTCTGAAGAGCTCGACTCTGAGCTCAGGTGTAACCCATACTTTTATAGGGCTTATCCACACAGTTACAGTTGGCATGGGCTTATTGGCTAATTTGTCCTCAGGTGGTTACAGAGAGCTGGAGTTGCTATGGGCTACAGGCAGTTACAAAGCATGAGATTCTCAGACAGGAATTTAGGCAATACAGTACATCTGTTATCTAGACAGAACAAGCAAAGGAGAGGGTGAGTCTTCAGTCGATCTCGAGGTCACCCTGCCCTTCAGCCTATGCGGCAAGCATGTCTACAGAAGCAAAACAAATTGCTGATTACAAGGTTAGCCATTTGAGTGGAAAATTTCTCTTCAAAAGGAAAGAGCGAAAACTTTAAATATATAGTCAACCATTCTTTCAATCAAATTTAATTTGTTAGACTGAGATAGTGACTAGAGTAGGACAGATTTGTTAAATGAAAGTTGGAGAGCCCCTAGAAAATCCATATTTGAGTTTTGGCTTTAACAAATCACTTGACTGAGTTTATGAATCAGAGTTTATAAGTGAATCTACGTTTTTTTTTTTGGTCAGCAAGAGAGTCCACAGCTTCTGATTGAATGCCCAAAATATACCTATACTTCTTGTACACATCTATTATAAAATCACTGATGTAAAATAATCTATTGCAGAATCTTTCTCTAGTATACATTGCTTGTGTCAATACCATTGAACCGCTGGTAATGCTATTCCATCAGAATGAGACAGTGGTGAGAAGTAAAGACCCTTTTGAAAGATTTTGGAGGGTGAAATTGAAAGAAGCCCTATTAACAAAAATGTCTTGCCTTGGAGTCCCAAGCACTTCATGGACAGCGTTTGAAGCAGTCATGCATACATGCAAAGTGCCCATTCCTGCAAAGATGGACACCTGTGGGTATTATACCTACACATTTAATTCTCATACTTTTTTTTAGAATTTAATTTGAATAGCTATGATTGGAAGAACTATGATAGAGGCATTTCAAAGGGTGAAAGAACGGAAGAGTATTAAATATATTGGTAACAGTAGAACTTTATAGCTCAAATAAACTGTAATTACGTTTGCAAACAAATTGAAGGTCTGTGTATAAAGTGAGTAATTCAAAGGACTAGTGGTAATTTGTTTTACACATCTGAGACATTGTTGCAAAAATTAAGAAAGAAGAATGGAAGAACTTAAGCATTAGTACCTGGTCTCAAGCTTAAAATTCCATTTGAGTTATAGAAAATATTTATGTTATTTTATTTAAAAAAATTACATAATTATTCCAACTATTAATATAAATCATGATTAACTGAGATACATTATTAGGTTCTCATTTGAATATATAAAAACTATAGTAAAATCTTTTCTAAGTTTGTTATTTTAAATTTATTTCTGTAATAAACATTAATAGTAAAAAATAAAAAGCATACATTAGGTATTGCAGAAGTGAGGAATAGGATGAATTTAGAAATTATAAATTCCTTGAACTTGAAACTCAAATCTATAACTTTATCCGTAGAGTAGGATGTAGGTTTGATTGCATTTTTCATTAACCAACATATGTGTATTTATTTCTAAAGCTAAGGCAGAGTTTTGATATTATCATGCTCTTAGTTCATAAAAAATTAGTTTAAACTCTATTTTAGAGCATTTTATATTCTTGTTGCTGTGGTCAGAGTGGAGGTGTATAGTCATATTCTTATTATGACTTGGTGGAAAATATTATTGCTCTATTTCCATTTACTACCCCCCCCCCGATTTTATGATTTATGACTAGAGATGAGAATGCAAATAAAATGGAGAATGCATATAAAAAGTTTGACTAGGGAGCATTTACCTTAGAGTCATATCTTTACAGACAGAAATATTGAGCCTTTAGACATTTTATTAAGTGAATAATATGTCTTATTGTTTACATGACAACCTTAATTATGATCATTTTGAACCTTAAGCTGTTATTTCTTCTGGTCTTCCTCTTCTAACATTTGAAAATACATGATTTTTTTTAGCTTTAGTATTAATAGCTATTATAGTATGTTGTCATGTATTTTAAGGGTCTCTTTGTAACACTAATTCAAGAAACTTCCAAGAGCTTAAAAGATAGACAAAGAAGACAAATGCTGTGTGATCTCATTTACATGTGGAATCTAAAAAATACAAACTCATAGAAATAGAGAATTGATTGATGGTTACCAGAGGCGGGAATAGGTAAAATATATGAAGGTGATCGAAAGGTACAAACTTCCAGTTATAATATAAGATAAATAAATTCTGGGAATGTAATGTACAACATAGTGATATAAGAAAGTTTACCTATACCCATCCAAATATAAGTGACATCTACTTCTATTATGTTGGTGAGATTAAATAAAGATTAGAGGATGGCTGCAGCTGCCTAACAATATAGGCAGCTGCATGGGAGTTAAGAGTTATCATCTCTGAGGGCCATAACCACCCAAACCACGTATGTCAAAGGAGGCCGACTGACTAAGTTTAATTCAGAACCAGTGATTTTCTTCATCCAAGTTTGTTTACTCACAGAAGAATAGGCATTGCAATAATAATAACAACAAAAACATTACTAACATTTTCTGAGAAGTTTCTAACTGCCAGAAGTTTCCAATTGTCTTATGAGCATTAATATTTCTAATACTCACAAAACCCATGATGTAGACATTATTTTAAATTCTATTAGACAATTGAAGATACTGAGGTATAGAGAGAGTAAGTCATCTCCTAAGGTCACACTGCTAGTAAGTAGTAGAGTCCAGAGCCCTGCTCTTAACCAATGTGAGTTTGCCTTGCTTGTCTACATGTTTAGACTGTTTACACAAAGTATGCATACTTTTTATATAAAATATACATAAAGTATAAACCAAATATCAATATGCTAAGGTATAGAATAACATATAAAAAAATATTTTTAAAATCATGTTGACAAGGCATCATTAGACTGTGTAGATGAAAGCAGGGCTGAGAACTAGAAAAGCTGAAGAGCAAGAGGGATTCTGTGGAAGGTTACTCAAAGGTGGTCAAAGAAGTGGTTGATGTCTTTAAAGAAATTAAGTTCTATATTTCTTTTTTCCATCAACTTGGAAAGTTGGCTACATACGTCTGTTTTCCTGAATAGAAATTCTTCCCTTTTCTAAATTTGCTCATATTTTTAAAATATAAGGTAAATAATTTTACTTACTGCTAATAAATTCTAATTGAACATCTTCCAAGAATGGAAACAGAAACAGAATTCTGTCTCCATCCCATTTTTATTATATAATAATTGGCAAAGATCCAAGGTAAATGGAAATAATGCTAGCATATATCTCTCAAAATTGTTTTGCAGATTATATATTACATACATTAATGTATGGGATATTATTGAAAGGTAAATATGTACCTTTAATACCCATCTATTTTAGGCAAATAATAATGTCAAATGTTCATATAATATTCAGAGCTGGCTTGTACCATAAATTTTACATTAAAATGTATAAATCCAATGCAATATTGCATTTGAAAGATCTAGCACTAAAAATATGATATATAACATAGATAAAAATTTCA
>NW_011888807.1:1449213-1451204 GCF_000151845.1 Pteropus vampyrus
TGTTATACATTAACCTGATCATGAATATATTTAATAATTCAGTTTTACAGCTTCAAAATGACTTCTTATGCTATACCACTAAATATATATATATATTGTACTTATGCTATACCACTAAATATATATATATGAAGTGTACTTAAAATTCAATACATAATTGACCCAATAAAATGGTAGACAGAATGAACTATCTAAAATTTAAATGGGGAAAATAAATAATCTCAAGTAGAGATGTGGAACAACTACTTCTAAGATAGATATAATATTTCAACTCTTATCAGTATTAAGAGTATATGGAGTACATAAATACATGTATCCAGTTCTTAAAGAAAATTAATAATACAAATTAACTTCCGTGCTGAGCAAAATAAAACTGTTGTAGCAGGCCTTGGCTTCAAAGGACTCAGTGGTATAAGGAATAACGGTCACTCTCAGCAAGGATCGAAACCTCATTTCATTAGAAGGCAAAGACGTTTATCATTATGAAAAATACTCTGGCTAATTTTAAATTCTAAGTCATTACCAAGTGATATTAGCTGCGATAAATTTCTGAGTAGAAAATGTTGCTTTCTAAGAAATGATTTCAGCTTTATTTAATTTGGTAACACAGTATTAATTAGTATTGGAGTTATAAAATTGCAGTTTTAGCCCTGGGCATTTTGCCACTACAAGTGCTATTTTCTAAAATTAATCTTGCTAGAAATAATTATGTTTACAGTGTGGGAGCTATGATTCTTTAGTATGAATTTTATTCAGGAGATAATATTTCAAGAGCTGTTTGTGCCACTGTATTAATGTTATGCACTTATAGACCCTCACAGAATTATAAGTACGTTAATGAACAAATACTCCATATGTACACAGAGAGGGTGGCTTGATATTATCCCTCCTTTCAAAAATATTTTTAATCCCAGGAACTGCAACATACCAATATCCTTGCTGGTATACCACTCGGACAAAAAGCTGTTCTCCTGCTCCTATGAGCATTCTAGTGTCTAAAGTAGAAACTAGGCCTTCACGATGATTCTAGAATTTCTCTTTTCTGCTCTTTAATTTTCTTTAATAGTTTTCTTTAACTCATGTGTGTCTCTTTATGCTTTTCCCTCTTGGATTTATTAATATGTTTAATATATTATATGGAGGAGAGGAAAACTTCAATTTTAAATAAAATTAAAAGAATAAACTGTTAGTGCTGCCAACATCTAATGAGATTTTAATTGTGAATTTCTTTGAGAGTTTTCAAAGAAACCTGAATCTTGAACTAGCTAAAAATGCTCTTACACGAATAACAGCAATTATAAACAAAATGTCACATCTCCATATTCTAATCTTTGTTTTATTTAATGAGTACATTACAGAGATGGTTCTATAATTTTAATTGTGAAATTTTACCTACTTTTAAAACCAAGAGAAAATTAGAAAATAAACAGAAAAAAAAAGTGTAATCCTGGAACTCATTCAGCATGAGAAACATTGTCTATTCCATCTTCTTGAATTTCAAACAATTGATATGCAAATCCATTCTAAATATAAAATTCTTTATAAGTATTTTTTCATGTATGGTTTTTATAGATACACCCTAATTTAAACAACGGCAACAAGTTATCTATTTGAGAGAAACTGCATAAACTATAAAGGCATACTGAGTCTGAGATCATCATTGTTTTTATATAAAATTTGTATCTATTGGCTTCCTAAATATAATAATGTATTCTTACCCAATTATAATATTACTTTATCTAATGCTTTAATTTAACTGTATCATAGTAGCTCTAAGTAAATAGAAAAAAAACAAAATTTCAAAATGCTCCTGGCAGCATAAAACATTAGGACAGTCTCTACCTGATCTATAATGTAAATATTCACTTGCCATTAAAATATATTGATACATTATGGAACTTGATCATATGTATTAAACAGAAATTTAATAAAACAGATCTCTTTTATTAGAGGCTGTTAGGAAACACTATTGTACTGCATTAATGATATCA
>NW_011888807.1:1451254-1459776 GCF_000151845.1 Pteropus vampyrus
GGCAACAAGTTATCTATTTGAGAGAAACTGCATAAACTATAAAGGCATACTGAGTCTGAGATCATCATTGTTTTTATATAAAATTTGTATCTATTGGCTTCCTAAATATAATAATGTATTCTTACCCAATTATAATATTACTTTATCTAATGCTTTAATTTAACTGTATCATAGTAGCTCTAAGTAAATAGAAAAAAAACAAAATTTCAAAATGCTCCTGGCAGCATAAAACATTAGGACAGTCTCTACCTGATCTATAATGTAAATATTCACTTGCCATTAAAATATATTGATACATTATGGAACTTGATCATATGTATTAAACAGAAATTTAATAAAACAGATCTCTTTTATTAGAGGCTGTTAGGAAACACTATTGTACTGCATTAATGATATCACACACCAAAATCTAGTTTCTTCTTTTCCTGAAGCTTACCAATGCTTTGTTCTATTTATAGTAGATACATTTATTTAATCTAAAAGTTTAGTCAAGAAGCACACAAACCATGTAAATCTTTCATTTGGATAAATTTGTTTCAAGAGAGTATGCCACTCACAACAAAGAAAATATTCTTTCTGAGAGAATTGTTTGATTTAAGGTTAAATCAACTGTCTTTGTTTAATGGTATGGCAAAAATTATCTTCCTTATAATAAAAAATTTGAATTTATAGCAGGTCATTTCTGCTTCATCCACAACAGAAAATAATTCAAAATTTTACATTTCTATGAATCCAATTTTGACAAATCATTAGTTATCCTAGTGACAAAAGAAATCTCTTGTGGATTTTATTTATAACTGGAAAACTTTAAAACTTTATAATTGTAAGATATCCTGTATCACAAACAATATTGATTCTCTTTTAGTCTCTAGTATACATCTGATTTGGAGAATATATTAAAGAGAAATATAAAATCAATGTGATTTGTTGTGGATATAACTGTGTTCCCTAAAATATACATGTATTTAGTGATAGAGATAAAATCGAATAAAATTAATAAAATTATGTATTAATAAATTCATATACATATATATAGTTTGTAATTTAATGCCTATTAAAATCATTATTATTAAAAATATTGTTCATATTCACCTCCTTAATTTTGCATAATCTCAGAATATATTCTCTCAAAGGATCTATATCTATCCCAAGACTAGTGTGACTGTCATTTGCCTATTTATTTTGATTCTTCTCTTCTTTATTCGTGCTCTACACTCTGTAGTAGTGTGATGGCTTCCACAAGCTATATTTACTATAAATCCTTGTCCACTGATTTCTGGTTGGGTTCAGTCAGTAAAAATCAATGGAGAGATTTGGTGGGAAAGAGGAAGAGAGATCAGAGGACTTGCTCTTCTCTGTCTGAAGTCTCAAATAATGTGTAGCCCTCATTGATGGTCCAAGTTTCTACACTTTATAGAGGATCCTCAGCTCTAGCTTCAGTCAGGTGACTTTCTTCACAGTCCAGCTCCTGCCTGATGCACAGCAGGAATTGGTAATGAAACTATTCAGTGTGCTCTAGAACTATGTTCTCACTCTGGCCCTCCAGTTCTAAAGTTCATAACAGCTTCCTGTTGTATTTGCCTCACCTTTTTCTTTTCATCTCTGTCAATAAACTTGAAATTAGCTACTTATTTTAAATTTCTCCATCTGTTCATGGTGCTATTTTTTTTCTGAATACACCCTAATATACTAAGAAGCAATCTATTACTAAACTAACTGGCCCATTTTTAATAATTCTCTTTGTGATGTGCAAAATTATAAAATGGCTCTCAGGATTCATGTCCCTGGATGTGCATTCCTTGTATAATTCTTTCTCATTGAACATGTATGGAAATTGTGAATATAATAGGATATCACATCAATGATTTGGTTCTATTAAATGAAAAAAGATATTTCGCAGATGCGATTAAGTTTCCTTATCAGTCGACTTTGAATTAATGAAAAGGAAATTGCTATGGGTGGGCCTACCATAATCAGATGAGCTGCTAAAAGAAGATTTTGGATTTTTTTTTTACAATAATTTAATCATTGAGAATTCATGTTTTTGAGTGTTTCAGTTGCTCCATGAAGGTAAAGTTAAAAAAAAAATCATCACACTTTTAATAGTTCTAAATAAAGTTAAATATGATTCAGACAGTTTTGATTTCAGCACTCCAATCTCAATCATTTTATATGGGCACTTACCCTAGGTATTGCAGAAGAAACTGAGGACCTGTGGAAAAAGTTGAAAGGGCTCTGGTATATTTGTAGTTGCCACTAAATAAATGTAATTGATCCAATTAGGTGGGCAAATCTGTTAGCATTAAAATCCTACACATCAGGCTTGATCACCAGGGCATTTATTTCATCTCTCAAATAAAGTCTTAATAGCCAATCATCAGGGTCTACACAGTCACTGTAGCTCTGGGAAGATACAGAGAATGGACCTAGACTTCAGTTCCTCACAGAGCCCTCCACTCTTCTATTCTCATAAAATTTTGAAAAATAAATCTCTAATCAGTGATTGGGCTATTATCACTTGTCCTTAGTGCACAGAAGCTTCCAGTATTTCTGCTTTTTTCTCAATTGGTCTGTGATAATACTGGCATCAAACTAGCATATGTACAGTTTGAGCTTTCTTTTATTTTAATTTTATTAAATTTGTTGGAGTGACATTGGTTAATAAAATTATATGTTTTAAGTATACAGTTCTATAATACATCATCTGTATATTGCATTGTGTGTTCACCATTCAAAGTCAAATCTCCTTCTCTCACCATATATTTGACCTCCTTTAGCTTTTCTACTCCCCTTCATCCCCCTTTTTCTCTGGTAACCACCATACTGTTCCCTGTGTTTACGATTTTTTTGGTTTTTTTTTTTGTCTTGTTCGTTTGTTGCTTTCAGTTTTATATCCCACATATAAGTGAAATCATATGATTATCAACCTTTTCTGTCTGACTTTTTTTTTTTTTCTTAGCATGATATTCTCAAGATCCATTTATGTCACAAATAGCAGTATTCCATCTTATGGCTGAATAACATTTCATTGTATATATGTACCACATCGTCTTTATCCAATCATCTATCAAAAAATACTAGTTGTTTCCATGTCTTGGCACAGTAAATAATGTTGCAATGAACATAGGTATACAGATACATTTACAAATAAATGTTTTTAAATTTGGGGGGTAGATACCCAAAAGAAGGATTGCTAGGTCATATAGTAATTCTGTTCTTAATTTTTTTCGAGAAACCTCCATTTTCTATAGTGGCTGTACCAACTTACATTCCCACCAGATCGAGGTTTCTTGGTTTAAAATAATTCATTTCCAGTATTTATCCCTTCATGGAACATATTCCAGGTCCAGGTCCAATTTACATTTGATTGTTCTGCTCCTTCCTAAGCATTCCCCTCATTCTTCTTTTTTGCAGGTGGAGAAATATATAGAAAACATGTCTCTTGTTCTCAGAATTTTTGTTTTGTTTAACCCACTAACAATCCCACCTTCAGTAAACTCACATCAGCATTTCTTTTTTAAAAAATGTTTTATCAGTTAGAGTTGACATTCAATATTATTTTATGTTAGCTTAGTGGTTAGACATTTACACAATTTGTGAAGTGATCCCCCCCAATTAGTCAGGTATCCACCTCTATATATGGTTATTATAATACTATTGACTGTATTGACTGTAATCCTTCTGTTGTACTCCACATCCTCATAACTATTTTGTAGCTACCAGTTTGTACTTTTTACTATCTTGACCTTTTTCACCCAGCCCCCCAAACTCCCTCTCATCTGGTAATCACTAGCTCGTTCTCTGTATCTATGAGTCTCTTTTCATTTTGTTTGTTCTTTAGATTCCACATGTAAGTGAGGTCATATTGTATTTGTCTTTACCTGTCAGACTTATTTCACTTAGCATAATGCCCTCTGGGCACATCCATGTGGTTGCATGTGGTAAGTTTTCATTTTTATGGCTGAGTAATATTCCATTGTATATATATATACCATCTCTTATTTACTCGGTCGTCTATTGATGAACACTCAGGTTATTTTCATATCTTGGCTATTGGAAATAATGCTGCAATTAACATAGGTATGCATATATCTTTTCAAATTAATGTTTTGGAATTTTTTAGATAAATATCCAGAAGTGCAATTATTGGGTCATAAGGTAGTTTTATTTTTAATTTTTTGAGGAACCTCCAACTGTTTTCCATAGTGGCTGTACCAATTTGCAATCCTACCAACAATGTGTGAAGGTTTCCTTTATTTCACATCTTTGCAACACTGTTGCTTGTTGATTTGTTGATGGTAGCCATTTTAACAGGTATGAAGTGACATTTCATTGTGGTTTTAATTTGCATTTCTCTGATGATTAGTGACTTTGAGCATCTTTTCATATGTCTATTGGCCATTTGTGTGTCTTCTTTGGAGAAATGCCTGTTGAGGTCTTCTGCCTATTTTTCATTTGGATTTTTTTTTGGTGTTGTTGAATTGTATGAGTTCTTTATAAATTTTGGATATTACCCCCTTATCAGATGTATTATTGGCAACTATCTTCTCCCATTCAGTAAGTCATCTATTCATTTTGCTGTTGGTTTCCTGTGCTGTGCAAAAACGTTTTAGGTTGGTGTAGTCACATTTTTTTTTTCATTTGTTTCCCTTTCCCTAGGAGATACATCAGAAAAAATATTACCAAGAATAATATCAGGGAATTTACAGTCCATGTTTTCTTCTAGGAGTTTAATGGTTTTCAGTCTTTCATTTAAGTCTTTAATCAATTTTGAATTTATTTTTGTATATGAATTTACTCTTGTATAAAAAGGTGGTCCAGTTTCATTTTTTTTTTGTAAGTATCTGTCCAGTTTTCCCAACACCTTTTATTGAATAGTCTGTCTATATACTCTTGCCTTCTTTGTAATAGACCTTATTGTGTATTCTAACCTCCTTTGTCATAGATTAAATGACCATATAAGCATAGGTTTATTTTTGAGCTATCTATTCTGTTCCATTGATCTATATGTCTGTTTTTAGGCTGGTACCATACTGCTTTGATTACTATGGTCTTGTAGTATATTTTGATATTAGGTAAGATAATATCTCTAAGCTTGTTTATTTTTTCTCAAGGTTGCCATGGTTGTTCAGAGTCTTTTTTTGGTCTTATACAAATTTTAGGATTATTTGTCCTAGTTTTGTGAAAAATGCCCTTGGTCTTTTGATAGGAATTGCATTGAATGTATAGATTGTGTTGGGTAGTTTGGACATTTTAATGATATTAATTCCTCTCTGGGAGCACAATATATGCTTGCATTTATTTGTATCTTTTTCAATTTCTTTCTTCAATGACTTAAATTTTTCAAGTTCAGGTCTTTTACCTTCTTGTTTAAATTTATTCTTAGGCATTTTACTTTTTGTGCTATTGGAATTGGAATTGTTTTCTTCATTTCTCTTTCTGCTGGTTTATTATTGATGCATAAAAATGCAACTGATTTCTAAATATTAATTTTATATCCTGCTAATTGACTGAATTAATTTATAATTTCTAACATTTTTTGTGGATTCTTTAGTCTTTTTTCTATATAGTATCATGTCATCTGCAAATAATGACAGTTTTACTTCCTCCTTTCCAATTTGCATGTCTTTTATTTCTTTTTCTTGTCTGATTGCTGTGGCTAGGACTTCCATACTGTGTTTAATAAAAGGGATGAAAGTAATCATCCTTGTTTTTTTCCTGATCTTAAGAAAAACACTTTAAAATTTTCCCAATTTAGTAAGATATTAACTCTGGGTTTGTCATATATGGCCTTTTTAATTTAAAAACTGGGGGGTGACATTGGTTAATAAAATCAAATAAGTTTCAAGTACATAATTCAGCAATACATCTTATATATATATATTGCATTGTATGTTCACTACCCAAAGTTAAATTTCCTTCTATCACCAAATATTTGACCTCTTTTACTCCTATCTATCTCTCCCATCCCCTCCTTTCCTCTGGTAACCACTAATCTGCTGTTTTTGTCCATGAGTCTTTGTTTCTTTGTCATATTTGTTTGTTGTTTTCAATTTTATATCCAATATATGAGTAAAATCATATTGTTCTCAACGTTTTATCCCCTCTCAAATTGAAAACATTTATCTGCAAAGATATATGCACCCTGATGATCTTAGCAGCATTATTCATGGTGGCCAGGAAATAGAAGCAACTGAAGTCTCCTATAATATATGATTAGATAAAGAAGATGTACATATATACAATGGAATATAAACAAAGATGAAATACTGCCATTTGTGACCATATAGGTGGATCTTGAGACAATCATGCTAAGTAAAATAAGTCAGACAGAAAAAGTTGAAGACCTTTACTTTTTGAAGATATGTTTTTTCTATTCGCATTTCACTGAGAGTTTGTATTATAAATGGATGCTGAATTTTGCCAAAAGCTTTTTCTGCATCTATTAATATAATGACATGATCTTCATCTTTCCATTTGTTAATGTGGTGTATCATATTAATCGATTTGTGGATATTGAACCAAGCTTGCATCCCAGGAACAAATCCCACTTGATTATGGTGTATAACTTTTTAATGTCTTGATGAATTTAGTTTGCTAATATTTCTTGAGAATTTTTGCATCTATGTTCATAAAAAATATCGCCCTATAATTGCTTGACAAGGTAGGGTAATGTCTTTGTTTGGTTTTGGAATTAGGCAATGATAGCCTAGTCAAATGAGCTTGGGAGCCTTCCTCTTGAATTTTTTGGAATAGTTTGAGAAAAACAGGTGTTAATTCTTCTTTGAATGTTTGGTAAAATTCACCTGTGAAGCCATCCAGCCAGGACTTCTATTTGTTGGATTTTATGATTACTGATTCATTTTCATTGGTGGTAATTGGTTGGTTCAGATTTTCTGTTTCTTCTCTACTCAGTCTTGGGAGATTGTACGTTTCTAGAAATATATCCATTTCTTCCAGATTGTCCAATTTGTTGGCATATAATTGTAACATTTTCTTATAATCTTTGTATTTCTGTGGTATCATTTGTCACTTCTCTTTCATTTCTAATTTTATTTATTTGAGTCCTTTCTCTTTTTTTCTTGAATCTGGCTGAAGGTTTATCAATTTTAGTTTTTTGAAGAGCCAGCTTTGGTTTCATTGATCTTTTGTATTTTGTTTTCTAGACTCTATTTCATTTATTTCTGCTCTGATCTTTATTATTTCCTTACTTCTACTCAATTTGGGCCTGTTTGCTGTTATCTTTTTAGTTGTTCTTTCAAGTGTAAGGTTAGATTGCTTATTTGAGATTTTTTTTGTTTCTTGAGGTAAATCTGTATTGCTGTTTTGCTGTGTTCCATAACTTTTGAGTAGTTGTGTTTTCAAATTTTATTTATCTCAAGATATCTTTTGATTTCTTCCTTGAACTCATTTTTAACCCATTTATTTTTTAGTAGTGTTATTTAACCTCCAAGTGTTTATGTGTTTTTAAGTTTTTTCTTGTAAGCGATTTCTAGTTTCATACCATTGTTGTCAGAGAAGATGCTTCATATGATTTCAATCTTATTAAATTTATGGAGAATTGCTTTGTGGCCTAACATGTGATCATCTTGGAAAATATTCTATGTGCACTTGAGCAGAATGTATATTCTGCTGCTTATTGGTGAAAATCTCTAAAAATATCAGTTAAATCTGTCTGGTTTAATATGTAATTTAAGGCTGCTGTTTCCTTGTTGATTTTCTGTAGAGAAGATCTGTCCATTGGTGTTGATGGAGTGTTAAAAGTCTCATATTATGACTGTATTACTGTCGATCTCTCCTGTTATATCAGTCAATATTTGGTCCTATGTAGGAGCACCTAAATATATAAAGCAAATATTGGGTTATATCCTCCTATTAAACTGATCTCTGTATCATTATGTAATGTACTTGTCTCTTATTATAGCCTTTGTTTTAAAATCTATTTTGTCTAATTTAAGTATTGCTACACTAGATTTTTTTTTTCCATTTCCATTTGCATGAAATATTTTATCCCATCTCTTTACTTTCAGTCTGTGTGTGTCTTTTGATCTGAAATGGATCTTGTAGATAACATCTGTATGGAGCTTGCTTTTTTATCTTTTATCTTCCTTATGGTTTTTGGTTGGAGAATTTAATCCATTTACATTTAAAGTGATCATTGATAGGTACATAGTTATTGCCATTATTATTCATATTTATGTTCTTCCCTCCACTTTCTTCTTAAAAATTCCATTCAACATCTTTTGTAATACTGGCTTTGTGTTGATAAACTCCTGCAGTTTTTCTTTTTTTCTGTTTGGGAAGCTTTTATTCTCGTGTTCAGTTTTAATTGATAGTCTTTCTGTGTAGAGTAGTATTGGTTATAGGTTTTTGCCATTTTAATTATGATTTGTCTTGATGTAAGCTCATTTAGCTTCATCTTGTTTGGGACTTTCTACACTTCCCGAACTTGTATGTCTAATTGCTTTGCCATGTTAGGGAAGTTTCAGTCAGTATTTCTTCAAATAGGTTCTTAATCTCTT
>NW_011888807.1:1459826-1460147 GCF_000151845.1 Pteropus vampyrus
GGACTTTCTACACTTCCCGAACTTGTATGTCTAATTGCTTTGCCATGTTAGGGAAGTTTCAGTCAGTATTTCTTCAAATAGGTTCTTAATCTCTTGCTCTCTCTCTTCTCCTTCTGGTACCTCTATGATGTGAATGTTGCTATGCTTGATGTTGTCTCAGAGGCCCCTTAAACTATCTTTTTTTTTTTTTAGAATTTTTTTTCTTTTTTGCTCTTCTTATTAGGTGTTTTCTGCTACTGTATTTTTCAAATCACTGATTCAGTCCTCTGCTTTATCTATTCTACTATTGATTCCTTCTAGTGTGTTCTTCATTTTAATTAT
>NW_011888807.1:1460197-1460981 GCF_000151845.1 Pteropus vampyrus
TTTTCTGCTACTGTATTTTTCAAATCACTGATTCAGTCCTCTGCTTTATCTATTCTACTATTGATTCCTTCTAGTGTGTTCTTCATTTTAATTATGTTCTTCATTTCTGACTGGATCTTTTTATGGTTTCTATGTCCTTTTTTTATGCTTATCATCTCTTTGTGGAGGTTCTCACTGAACTCATCTACTTTTCCCCTAAATTTATTTAGCATCTTTATAAGTAGTGTTTTGAGCTCTGTATCTGGTAGATTGCTTACCTCCATTTCTTTAATTCTTTTTCTGAAGTTTTCTCTTGTTCTTTCATTTGGGATGTGTTTCTTAATTTTATTCATTTTGGCTGCCTCTCTCTGTTCGTGCTTATGCATTACGTAGATCTACTATATCTCTCAGTCTTGGCTGGGTGACCTTATGCAATAGGTGCCCTGCGTGGCCTAGTGGCACAGCATTTGTGATCACCTGCATTGAGTCCTCCAGGAGCATCCCTTGTGTGGGTTGTGTGTGCCTTCCTATTGTAATTGAGCCTTCATTGCTATTGGCATGTCAGTGAGTGGTATAACTCTCAGGCTGACTGGTTCTAAGAACCGGCTACATACACAGCATATGAGCTGCTGTGTGGGAGTTGAACCCACAGAGGGAGATTTGAACCAGAGAGCTTGTGTGCCTATTGAGACCACCCTTGGATGTGTCACCATTGGGGCCGATTGAAGTTCAGTGTTGCCCCAGTGGTAGTGGGGAGGGAGAGGGAATAACAACAGCTCAGACTTGTAGTTACCATCTTTCCTTG
>NW_011888807.1:1461050-1462871 GCF_000151845.1 Pteropus vampyrus
TTCTACCTCAAATGACAGCAGTGAAGAATCACAAGTCATTGAGATTTAATAGTTTTATTAAAATATATTTTAGAAAGACCAAGAATGCCCTAAGGAGGCACATGGTCACAGTGCTGTAACCAACACAAAGGGGCAAAAGTGGCCACAGAAGAGCAAAAAGGCCACAAAATGCCACCAAAAAGAAAGAGACCCCAGAAAGGCAAAAAAGAGGGGTCAAAAAGAAAAGGAACCCATAAGGGAAAAAAGAGAGGAGCCCAGAGGGTAAAAAAAAAAAAAAAAAAAAAGGCAAAAAAGTGAGCCCCAGAAAGGCAAAAGAGTCCAGAAGTGGAAATGTCTGCCTTATATTTGGGCTGTGATGGGCAGTTCCAAAGGCATTCTAAGGTGATTGGCAAGTAGAGTCATTTTGATTGACAGCTGGCTGCTATATAACTTTGCCTAACGTGCATGTGCGTACCCAGAATTCTACTACCATTGGAATATTATTTGGACAGTCTCTAGGCTGAGCCCCTATTCTTTTGTTCTCCCTTGTCACTCATGTCTGACTAGCTACCTAACAGGTGTGCCAATTGTGGGCTAATCAAGGGGTGCTCTGTTGAGTTATGAAGCTAACCTCCAGGTATGAGAGAGGCTTCTGTGCATGCCAAGGTCAACAGCTGCCTATGACTTACTCTGGTCTACTTGGTAGAAGCTACAAAGATATTTGCTGTTGGTCGCTGCCTATCTGGGACCTGGAGGCATATGGGAGAGGCCAGGCTGTGAACCGAGGCTGGCTACCTCCAGTACAGGGCCTGGGGAAGCTCAGCAAAAGGACCAGGTCACCCCAAGGACTGAGACTGCCTGCTGGTTGCTTATAAGTTTCAGCAGCTGAAAGAGCCATTAGCGGTATTGAGTTGAGTCCCAGGGAGTTAACGGGGTGGGCAGATGGTATATACAAATTAGTACAAATTCAGATTTGTTGCCAGTACTGAACCTGTAGCCACTTGCAAAAGTCTCAGAGGCCAACTGCTGCCCACCTCAGGACCAAGAACCCTGAGGTTTGTTCAAGAAATACTGCAGCTTGGGCTGGGGCTGGTTGCCTGCTACTGAAAGTGTCTCCAGAGGCGCATAAATGGAGCCCTTTCGATTGCTGCTAAAGGAGCTTCCTTCACAGACATGGGGTGGAGCTGGTTGCCCAGCCACAAAAATGCCTCCAGCAATGTGCGAATTGGATGAGGCAGGGTCTCAGGAAATCACCATGGTGGAGTGGGTGGAATTCACCAGGCCAATGCATATTCAAATTTAGCCCAGTAGGTGAAAGCTTAACACTGGCAATATGGAGCCTGCCTGTAGGCTGCACCAGAGGAGAGCTGAACACAGCTCTTGCCCTAAAGCCACAGTTTTCCCTTGTATATCTCTGGTACCTCCTGAACTACTGTCCCTTCACTAGATCCCAGAGTTAGTGCCTACATGAGTGAGTCTGTGCATGGGCCCTTTAAAAAGAAGTCTGGGTTTCCAACAACTTTCTCTCTTATCCGAATAGTTGGAATCCCCACCTACAGATTTTCACAGCCAGATTTTGTAGGGACTCTTCTTCCTGGCACTGGAACTCTGGGGCTGGGGAACCTGGGTGTGGGTCTGGGGCCACTTACTCTTTTAGGGGTACCTCTGCAGGCAAGATATCCCCTCCAAGGTTCAACCACCACGTTGCTACTGAACTCAATGGGTTCTTTTTGCCAGCATGTATCAAAGACAAAGGAGACATGAACAGGAGTTTGCAGCACTGAAAGTAGATGTTTATTTAAGGAAATGGTGCCAAGCCCAGAGACAAACATGAGCTAGGGA
>NW_011888807.1:1463816-1480853 GCF_000151845.1 Pteropus vampyrus
AATCATCATAAGGGGATTTTCTCAGAAAATAAATGCTATAAAAATGTTACAAAACTTAAATTTACATTTTTTACATAGTACAGCAAAATCACACAATGCAATATACATATAACGTGTTATTGACTTGTACACTTGAAATCTACATAATTTTATTAACCAATGTCACTCTAATAAATTTAATAATTAATAATTTAAAAAACTTCTAACGAAGAACTAGAACAATGATATAAATTCGAAGATATATAAATGTGGAGAGAAGCATATAATAATTAGAACAACGTTAATATTATATAATATTTACAGCAAATAATTTTGAGTTTATAAAATGTTTAAGAAAACAACTGCTAAAACAAAGGTAGTTGAAATCAATACCAAGCGATTTTAAGAGATGAAAATTCTTGTGTTATGTGATCTACAAAATGGAAATAAAAGTACTTGTTATGGTGTAATAATTATAAAAGACCTTGATGATAAGGAAAGTAAAGAAATTAGAAATGTCTCATATTTAGAATTTTATAAACTATAATAATGTGATAATATAAATGCCATTCACTAATATGTATTATTTTACTTATAACTACTAGTAACCTGGATTAGTGGTGAGTAATTTTATTTTAACAAATTTCTTAAACTAATTTTTTAAAATCGCCATTCTGTTGTCTTCATTATTACCATAATTAGGAAGTGTTTTAGCTGTAAATACTGTTGAATTTGATCTATAGATTTCTGAAATTATGTATTTTTCAAATCTATAAAAATTTGTAGAAAAACCTGACAACTTACAAAAATATGTTCCCTTTCACTTTTCAGAGATGCCTTATAAAATTACAATGCCTTCTAAAGTACAAATATAAGAGCTAGAAATTGGCTAATAATAACTTTGTGTATGGTGCAATTTTTCCTCATCTTAAAATGCACCAATCTCACTGGGATAAAATTAAAGTTAATTTGAATTAGTATAACATTACACAGCATGCCAAAAAACACTGTAACTTTCTATATAGTTATAAAGGCTGCTATATCAAGAGACTTTTATTATAAATCAGCATGTTGTAAATAGATTGTTCATACCGTGTAATAGTAGATAATTTCAACAAAAAATTTAAAGTACTGGAGTATTTATTCTATAATATCATTTCTATATATTAAACTCCCTAACAGAAATTTATGAAATGGAATACCTATAATTCTCTGAGACATTTAGGTACATTGGGGCCACATAAATAAGGGTCCTAATTAGTTAATTAGTAGAGGTTTACAGTCTTATATAGTTTCATTTTGTTCACCAGAAAAAAAATGACACTATGTTAAAAATATCTATTATGTACACTGTGCTAGAAATTTTAATGTTTGTGATTTACGTACTGGATTACAAAATAGTAGGTTAAAGGCATTTGATGTGAGTTTAATGACTCAGACTACTCAGACTATAACTTCAAGGAAGTCCCTGGTAACATAGTGTTCCAATATTTTTGTCATATAATGATATCTTAGTGCATTCTGATATCTTATATACATTCTGAAATGAGTGATACAATTAACTTATTTCCTTACTATTTAAGTCCTTAAAATCACTTGGCAGGCTTTGTAGTTTCTTGGATTCATGCTAATGATTTGACCTAAGCCAAGTTAATTATACCCTTTACACCTTAGTTTACTCTTAAAGAAAATGAGAATAGTAATGCCAGAAATCTCCTTCAGCTATAGGGAGAAATAAATGGAATTTTTGCGTGTAAATATTCTGTTGAACTTTTTGTTATGTGATAGTCGATAAATGCTCACTTCCTTTCCGATTTGACTCAGGCATTTAAAGGCTAATCAACTGACATTTCAATGAAGATATTGTAAAATTCATTCTTATAGAGCTATTTATTATTTGTATTTATCATGTATGGTCCCACTGATTTTCTATATATAGAATCTATATGTTTCCTTGGAATGAAAGTTTCTTTCATTCCACCTAGCTCATGCTCTACAAACATTTATGTCCTTCTTATTCTAATACGTAGACTGTAGAATGAAGGTCATCTTTCCACCAAAAACTACTCTATTCTCCCAAGTTGTAAATACACACATACACATGCACATACTCTCTCATACACATCCTCTTTGGTTCTCCTAAAATTTATTTCCATTTCATGCTTGCCACCTTTACCATGTAAAATGATTTATGTTTATATCTATCCCAGATGGATTTAATATTTTGAGGGTAATACATGCTTTTAGTTCCTTTTCATATTCTATTGCTTCTAATTTTTAAAACACTTTCTTAATAGATATTTCATTCAAATGTAAAGAACAGAATTAATTCTCTATGTATACCATAAAATCAGCACAAATGATAAGCAATATTTAATATTGATCTAGCAAGAATAGTTTTTTAGATAGTAAGTACTAGTAGTAGATGGTAAGAAGTATCCATTTCTATGGCTCTCCATCCTCAGTTCCCATCTAACCATCATCTGGATCTCCTGATCTGAATCACTAGTGTCAGTACAGCGGTGATCAAGAAGGGATGACTTCGGTTGAAAGAATGAATGAGGAGCTGACATGAGAATAAAACAGCAGGCACTAACTTTATTGCCAGGAGTGCGTGCTTCTGCTAGCGGATCATATGGGCTTTACATATGTCAAAGAATAATAATGGTATTCTGCTGTATATGTGTAATAAACAATAAACTGAGTCATATTTACATAAGTTCGGCACAGGTGCCCTACTATGTTAATGTAACATTTTTAATTCAGAGTCCTATCCCTAGCTGTGAGCCTGGATCACAGCCAGACCTGGGACCCACAACTAGTTAGGCAGAACAAATATCTAAACACAGGACTCAGAAAAACTTAGGCTGTAGTCAGGGTACAACAGAGAGAGCTGGGAAAGAATGCTTTCCTAAACTAAGCAGAGCCAAGACATATACTTAGTCCTTTCCACTCCTAAAATTGTGAGTGCTAATGGAAGTTTTCTGAGCAGAGAAATTTCCTTATAGTGTGTAGACATGAGGACTGCGAACCTATCAGATGGTTCTGTACATCTCCATACATTTAATGGATGGCCTCTACTCACATGGAAATGAACTAAATAAATAAGTAAAGGGATAACAAAAACAAAAACACAACCAAATAAAAAACTGGACAGGCAGAACTTTATATTCTAATTGTTGGAAGAAACTAAAAACAACTTGGATAAAATATAATAAAACGCACAGAGAAATTCAAATATAGCTGCATGAAAACTTTCTGAAACAAACAAAAACTCTTAAAAAATATTTATACCACAATAATTCAGTATTTTATTTAAAGTATAGGCATGCCTCATTTTACTGCACTTTGCTTTATTGTGTTTTGTAGATATTGCAGTTTTTACAAATTGTAGGTTTATGGCAACCCCGTGTCAAGCAATTCTATTGGCACCATTTTTTCAACAGTATTTGTTCACTTAGTGTCTCTGTGTCACATTTTGGTGATTCTCAAAATATTTCAAACTTTTAATTCCTATTATATTTTTATAGTGATTAGTGACTAGTGATCTTCGATGTTACTAAGGCAGCAAAAAGATGATGACTTGCAAACAGCTCAGATGATTATTGGCATTTTTTAGCAATAGGTATTTTTAAATTAAGGCGTGTAGATTGTTTTTTGTTTTTTGTTTTTTTTTAGGCACAATGCTATTGCCTATAGTGTAGGGTAAACATAACTTTTGTATGCACTGGAAAACCCAAATATTTGTGTGACTTGCTTTATTGTGATATTCACTTTTTTGCAGTAGTTTACAACCACACCTGCAATATCACTGAGGTATGCCTATATAGTAGTACAATATACACATTTATATCAGGTAAAAGAAATGTATCACAAAAAAAAGAGTAAAACAAAGGGTTAGAAAAAATGAGGTAACTTCAATAATCAATTTTGTATGTTTTTTAATATATTTTTAAAATTTTCATTTACATATTTTTTCAAAGCTTTATTGTAATTGTCTTATCCTTATAATGTTATTGTCAATGTCTTTCCTTTCTTTTTTCATTCCTTTCTTTCTTTATTTTGTTCTTTATTTCTTTTTCTTTCTTTTTTTAATCCATCACTATCTTTACAATTGAAATCATATTAATAATAAAATATTTCTTCAAATTATTAAAATATATAGTACATATTTATGTCTAATGTAGTCCTAAAAGAAATAATTTGATTTTTAATCCTCTTGTTAATAGCAACATTTATTTCAAGTTACTATCCTTTTATTATCTTTAGAATCATTGATTGTTATGTCTTGTCTGACTTTTGAAACATTTTTGACATTTTACTATTTCATATATGAGCATCAGCTTTAAAGATGAAAATAACTTCTAACATATTGTGATAATGGCGAAAGTGAATATTAGAATAAGTTTTTATTTTTCATAATATTACAAATTACAAGTATTGTAATAATTGAACCATGCTTTTTATTGTGAATATTAATTTAACTATAGTTTTATAATGTGAACATATAAAATTGTAATTTTGCATTATGTAACTAGGTTTTCATTTTTGGTAACTTTCTGTGGGCCAGTTTTTAAGATAATTATATAATAATCCAGTTATGCATATTCATAAGGATGTTATATTGACATCAACATGATGGCTTTTTAAACAATATATTATATATGGATATTTAATATCTTACTTCAAGGATATTATATGTTTTAAAATATTTATTTTCACCAGCCTAGAGACAGATGTTATTATAAAGAATTAAATTGGATTTTAATTGCTTTATGTTATGCTAAAATCAAATATTTTAGGAGAACTATAAGTCCTAAGAAAAATATTACAGAACATATTGATTAAATATCCAATGGGTCAGTTTTTGTGTTAAGGACCAGAGATCAAAAAAACGAGAAACTTTACACTCTACTAACTTATACCCAGGTAATGAGAATGCTAGTTCTATAAGGGATTTAACAAACTGTTCTTGCCTCTGTAGCTAAAAATAATGTATAGACTGTTGGAATTGTTAGAAGTTCAAAACCTTGTGTGCTGGATCAATATCAATTTTGAGAAAGTTTAATGCAGCTCTGAGGTTTTATTATACCTAGCATGCAACAAATAAAACACCCATTTTTCTTTATTATTTACAGCAGTTTACTGTCTTATTGCCTCAATATATTGCTTCCAAATTATGTTCTGAATGCGTATTTGCATAACTGATGGATTCTTTATGAACTTTAATTAAAAAATTTTACATGAATTTTGCTTTTCCTATAGAATGTAGACTCAGCTAAAGCATCTTTTAGGACTCCTCCTTTTTGTTCCCTTTTTAGCTGATTAATACTTTCAGATCATTGGGTAAGATTAAGCCATGGGTAAAATAACATCTCTGAAAATTTTAAAGTAGCCCGAATGTAGGAGAACAAATATTTTAAACATTATGATTCTGAAATGCAAAAAAGTAAAATTTTATTTTATAAAATCATTTATTCTTGTTTCTCATGAGCTACTTTACTATGTATTATATGTGCATACATAACATGAGGAAGGGTGTTTATAGAGAGGATGTGGAGAAATTAAAAATTCCTAGTTTATGCTCTTGAAATATTTTCAAATTTAAAGAACTCTCTCAAGGCTAAACAGTCATTAATTACAGAACTCAACTCTATTTCATGAACGTTCCTTCTGTTGCCCTCTGCCTTAGTAAATGGGGATTCGATACCTGGCACAACTAATCATATGATTCTGGAGATGAAATTGGATTTGACTTCATCTTTATTAAAGAGTGGCTGATATCAATAAGAGTATTTAAAACTAGATTTTATAGAAGTTCTGATCAAGATGGCAGAGTAGTTAAATGCTGTGCTTGCCTCCTCTCATAACCACATCAAAATTACAACTAAACTACAGAATAACCATCATTGAGAGTTGCCTAAAGACTAGTTGAACAGAAGTCCTAAAGTGGAGACACACAGAAGAGGCCATCTTAAGACTGGTAGGAGGAATTTGAAGACATGAAACAGACAGGTCCCTCACCCGCATGGGGTGATTGCATATCAAGAGAACTATCTTGGCTGCAAAAGTCCCCCTGGAAGAGTGAGGGGTCCTGGCCCCACCCCAGGCTCCCCAATAGTGTTCCAGTGCCAGGAAGAGAAGTCTCTACAACTTTGGCTGTGAGAACCAGTGGAGATTGAGGCAGAATTGAACAAAGGACTGAAGGAGTTGCAGACATTCCTCTTAAAGGGCCACACATGGCCTTACTTGGTGATAGACTCAGTCAATCTGAGCTTCGGCATGGGATAGTGGCTCGAAAAGTGCCAGGGGCATTCGGGGAGGAACTAGGTTGTCTGGCTTCAGAGTGAGGGCTAGAAGGCCGCTTTCTCCCAGACAGAAGTGCTGGCAATATACATTGTTCTTTTGTTGAGCCCTCCCCACTAACTCGCAAACCCAGGCAGGCATCATATCTGAGTTTCCATCAACCTGGCTAACACTGGTTGTCCTGCCCTGGTGATTCTCCAAGACTCTGCCCCTCTCAACATGTGGATCCACCCAAGTCACTACCAGTGTATTTTCCATACAAATGTCCATCTTGGTTCATGCTACAGATTTTCCTAAAACCTTTCAAAGGTTCACAAAACCTAAATAAGCAACATCTGGCCTTGGCATGCCCCATACCTCTTGCTGAGCAGCCCCAAGCCCAGCACTAGCAGCAACAGGCCTCTGTTTGCAACTTACCCTCTCGAAGGATTTCCAAGCCCAGTGTGGGTGGCGGTCATTTGCAGATTGTTTAGAGGCTCATGCCAGGCAGCCCCTGGTAGGGCTACAGGCTACTGCTGAACTTAGCTGGCAGCAGGGCCCTTTCCAGGAGGCCTCAGCCTGCACACTCAGTGCCCAGCATTGGTCTAAACCAGAGCACCACCCAGGGTCATGTCTGAGGACGACATACTTAAAGCACAGACAGGGCAGGCACCAGAGCCCTTCTAAAGCAAATCTTCTCTGTAGTGTCAGCCCTTCACAACAGTTCCTCCACTGGTCACAGCCGGTCATCACGAGCTATCAGCCAGAGGGTCAATACCTCTCATTGATGTGCAAACAAAAAACAAGGCTCAATTACAATAGGAGAGCACACACAACCTATATAAGGAATATATCTGGAGCACCCTGGTCAGGTTACTAAGGAAAACTGTACCACTGGGACCCACAACACACCTACTATGAGGTCACTTTACTAAGACCAGGAAACATAGTAGCTCTACCTAGTAGGCAGCCAAACAGGAAGACAAAGAAACATGTCCCAAATGAAAGAATAGAACAAAGCTCCAGAAAAAGAACTAAACAAAATGGAGACAAGCAATCTATCAGATGCAGAGTTCAAAACACTTGTTATAAGGATGCTCAATGAACTTAGGGGAAGAGTAGAGGAACTCATTGAGAACATTAATAAAGAGATAGAAAATATAAAAATGAAGATAGATAACATAAAAATAACCAGTCAGAAATGAAGAATATATTAACTGAAATGACAAACACCTTAAGAGGAATTAACAGTAGATTAGATGGAGCAGGGGATCAAATAAGCGATTTAGAAGCTAAGGTAACAGAAAACACCCAATCAGAACAGCAACAAGTAAAAAGAACCTCAAAATATACAGATAGTTGAAGGGACTTTTGCAACAACATCAAGTGTATAAACATTTACATCATAGAGTGTCTAGGAAGAGGAGAGAGAGAATAAAGAATTGAAAACCCATTTCAAGAAATAATAATGGATAACTTCTCTAACCAAGTAAAGGAAATAGACATACAAGTCCAAGAAGCACAGAGAGTCTCAAACAAGAGAAACCCAAAGAGGCTCACATCAAAACACATCATAATTAAAATGCCAAAGGTTAAGACAAAGAGAGAATCCTAAAAGCAGCAAGAGAAAAGCAGTTAGTTACTTACAAAAGAATTCCCATAAAAATGTGAGCTGATTTCTCAACAGAAACTTCGTAGACCAGAAAGGATTTGCAGAAAATATTCAAGGTGATTCAAAGCAAGGAGCTGCAACCAAGAAAACTCTACTCAGCAAAGCTATCATTTAGAATGGAAGGACACATAAAGAGCATCTCAGATAAGAAAAAGTTTAAAGGATTTAATTATCACCGAGCCAGTATTACAGGAAATGTTAGAGAGACTTCTTTAAGAAGAGGAAAAAAGAAAACAGATTTAAAAATAATAAAATGGAAATAACTTTATATCTAGTAACAATTACTTTAAATGTAAATGGATTAAAGGCTACAATCAGAAGATAGGGTGACTGAATGGATAAGAAAATAAGATGCTTACATATGCTGCCTACAAAAGACTCATTTCAGATTGAAAGACAAACAAAGTAAAGGTATGAAAAAAGATGTTTTATGAAAATAAAAACAAACCAAAATGAAAAGACTAGGATAGCAATATTGATATCAGACAAAATAGACTTCAAAGCAAAGGCTATATAATAAGGGAAAGAAGGACCTCGTTATCCCACTTCTTGGTATTTATCTGAATAAACCCAAAACACTACTTTGAAGGGACACGTGAATTCACACGTTCATTGCAGTATTATTTACAGTAGCCAAGATTTGGTGGCAACTTGGGTGTCCATTAATGGATAAATGGATAAGTGGATAAAGAAGAGATGGTACATATATACAATGAAATATTACTTGGCCATAAAAAAAATGAAATCTTGCCATCTGCAACAATATTGATAGACCTAGAGAGTATTGTGCTGAGTGGAGTAAGTCAGACAGAAAAAGACAAATGCTATATGTGGAATCTAGAGAACAGGATAAATAAACAATAGAAACAAGCTCATAGACACAGAGAGAAATTTGATTGTTGTTTGATTGATGGGTGGGAGGATGGCTGAAAGGGATAGGAGATTAAGAGGTACAAATTGGTAGTTACAAAATAGTCATGGAGATGTAGAATATAGTATAGGGAATATAGTCAGCAACATTGTAATAACTATGTATGGTGTCATATGGGTACTGGATTGGGGTGATCACTTCATAAGGTATATAAATGTCTAATCACTGTATTGTATACCTGAAACTAATAAAATATTGTATGTTAAGTATAATTGAAAAAATAAAAATATAAAAATTTTAAAAAGATTACGAGAATAACAGCTCATGTAATATTTGGCATGAATACTCCAAATTTCTGTGTTGGAATAACATATCCTGTTTCATCATTGAATTTTAGCAATGACTCTATAACCAAGGGATACTTTAATTTTAATATAAATCTACCTTTTGTAGTTGTGCTTTTAACTTAATTTATAATTGCATTAAAATAAACCTCTTTTGGATATGTGAACATTCGAGTTGTTCTTCCAACTTTGGAGTTTTGTTGTATGAAGTTTGCAGAAAATTAATCCATTTGTGGCATAGAGATTCTTTCTTAAGAGTTTGATTGTCATGAGAACCATTGCAAAGCATGCATGCTTAATAATAAATATTCTCCTGACACATATACACAAAAACAACTAGACATTATAAAGTAAAAATCACATTGTTGCAACATCATACACAATTATCTTTGTATGGACAGAATTGGCATATTTTTCCATTGATAATTTCTAATACTTTTCTAATGTCACAATATTATTTGATATGAACTTATAGAAGAATTGAATATCAAAATACTGACAGCTGTTTCATTTGACTTTAGTTAAGTAGCAAAACCATGCTGTTCATATTTTAAGAACTATTTGAAGTCACAAAATCATTGAATTTTCTGTATTTGAGTATATTGAAAGATTTGACTTTGTTTTCCATCTATCTCCCAGAAACTCTTCTCAAATAAAAATGTTAATACATTTTTCTTATGACATTCAATAATAAACCAATTTACCTTTTTATTCATCCGGATTAATTCTTGAAATCGCAAAAATCAGTTCCTATTTTTTTAACTCTGCCTGTGGCAATTTTTAAAAATGGCACGATAATTTTTGACATATTTCTCTTGAAAGGGGGATTCTATGTCCTCCACCCTTGGATCTGGACAAGATCATGAATATTGTAGGTAATAGAGTATGACAAAATTGATGACAACTTCCATCCAAGTCAAGGTCAGAAGAAAATATATATCTTTTCCCTGGTTCTTCTAGAAAGATCACTCTCTTAAAAAGCATCTTGCTAGAACCTAGTGATCATGTCGACAACACTAAGCCACTGGGGAGTCCACACACCTCACCTTCTGAATCTCATCAGCCCTGAGGTAGATATGCAAAACATAATCTATCTGGAAATTGTGACCCTCATCTTCAGCTTTTCCAGCCTCTAGACTTTTAAGGCATCCTCAGCCATTGAGTATTTCCACCTACGGCCACAAACATTATGAAAAAGATACATATCATTCCTGCTGTACTATGTCCAAATTCTTGATCAACAGAATTTTGATACTAATTAAACTGTTACTTTGTGCTACAAATTTTGGAGAGTTTATTATACAGTAATAGCAATCAGAAAAATGTACATTTGTAGTTTGAATTAAAATATCTCATGTTATAGGCTATGCAATTATTAAATCAGGGATTTTTTTCTTGCTAATGAAACATTTTTGTCCTTCTAAGAATTTGGAAACTTTCCCAGCTCCAATGACTCAAGTCTTTACTTAAATAATGATTTAGTTTTTAGCATCGAGATTTGTTTCCTGTATCATCTATTGAAAAGAATATTCTCATGTGTTTGTGTTCTAATGCTTTGAAATTTTATATTGCATCCTAGTTTTACTGGATAGAAATCTTTCTTACAACAGCATAATAATTTCCCTGCTACAACTTGTATCAAAGCTATATTTATATGATGAATTTCTTATGTGCCAAACACTTAATCATTTTAGCACACAGGAAGTTGTCTTAAAATGCTGGTGACTAAATAGATAGCAATAGTTTTTATTCATTGCTTTCTTGATCTATACTTTCACAGGCAAAAGAAGTATTCGGTATTTCTTTTATAACAGCAGAACTCTGTTTGCTTAATAGAACAGTTTATTTCAAGAACTGAAAAATAGCAATATAAATCAGATGCCTACTGTGGACATATATTTTATTATTTTACACTTGAAATTAGTATGTGAAAGTTTACATCAATTCAATTATTTTTTGGAGAAGCTTTTATACGCTATATCCCCATCTGTCTACCCATACACATATGTGCATGTGCACATATATACTACACACAAAAACACATTTAACACTCATGCAAATATATGTATAATGCATTGTATAAGTTTTAATTAAGATGTACTTCTAAATTCTATATATGTATATATATATGTAAATTTTATGTTATTAGTATGACTACTTACTCCTAAAATAGGACTTGAATGATGAAGTAATGGATGGCTCTTGTGAAGGGTGTATGGTCTTTGTGTGTCATTGCTCTCAAACCAAACAGATGCAGCAAAATCATTAACAGAATGGGTACTCTGAATATGGAAAAAGCAACGTTCTGTGTTAACTTGAAATGCTAGAAATTTCAAAGAAAACAATGGCAGAAGAATTATAAGCACAGTAATATAAATGTCCTGGAATAAATATACTACGTATGCCTAGAAAAACCACCAGAAGATTGTGTTCTAAGGAAAAGACAAGACCACAAGCACACTATTTAATAAGTTTACAATATACGTATTGGCAAAAGGGACACTACCATCTCTAATTAATTCGGTTGTTGTTTACTTCTGCAAGGCCAAGGCTGAAAGTAAGAGGGGTTGTTACAGAACTTGTCTGATAGAAATGAGGATTATAAGACTCAAAATAGTAGAAATCAGATTATAGCACTTAACTGCCAGAAATCATGGGATTATAATTATTATAGTAACTAACAAGGTTCAAGCAGTGACCTAAGGGATCTGACTCACAGAGAGTTACGGAGATGATTTATAAAACCACCTCAAACCTAGAAATAAATAAATGGATAGCTGTACCACAGCAAAAGGTCTGGCTTGCAATAGACTAGTATATAGTGTCTAAACCCATCCGAGGTCATTTTCCCGATTCCTAAATATATAACTGGAATTGACATAGGTGGTAATTTTCACAATCTCTACATTCTTGATCTGTGGGATAGAAACTATTAAATGAGAAAAAGCAAACTGAAGGCCTCTTAAACTAGCTCCGTCTCCAGCCAAGATAGTAAATAAAAAATATCACATGTTAGGGACATGGGGAATTATTGCCACCTTACATACCTAAAAGTTGTAGAGATGGTAATTGATCTCCTATGTGTCCTCGTGTAATTCAATAGTTAAACTCTAATGGAAACCAGATGGATCATGGAAGATAACTGTAGGCTATTGCAAAAACAGCCAACTAATCAAATGTGATATTTTTGCTAGAGCAGATTAATACAGCCCAGGGACATGGCATTTGGCCATTGATTTAGTGAATATGTTTTTTTCTATTTCAATCAAAAAAGAAGGTCAGAAACAGTATGTATTCACATGACATGAATAGCTATATTGATTTGGTTTTATAGTCAGGTCAGTTCTGTTTTCTATTACAATATAGTCAGGTGACATCTGGATACCTTGAACATACTGCAGAATAGCACATGGATTCATTACATTGATGATAATATTTTGATTGAGTTTTATGAGCATGACATTATAGCATGCTGGAAGATTTGGTAAGACACCCACATTCCAGAGGGTGAGACATAAACCCTGTGAAGATTCAGGAACCTGACATTATTCAGAAACTGTATAGGAATCCAGTTAATCAGAAGTGCACTGGGACATGCACTCCAAAGTAAATGTAAAATTTTTGCACCTTTTTTACTTATGAGAAAGTATAGCTCTAATGCACTCAAAGGGTTTGCCAGTATCCCTCTCTCAACTCACATGTATGGCTCCTGAGGAATTTTATATGATCTCCAGAATAAGGAGAAAAATGCCTTAGCTTAGTATATAGATGGGTCAGTTTACTGTATGGGTGCACATGGAAAATGGATGACAGTTAAGTATAGCCCATTCAGGTGAGCTTGAAAGTCAGTATCTAAGAAAATTGTTTGGACAAGTAACCTGATTTTCCACTTTTGTAGAAAACAATGAACGAAGGTTAAAATGTAAACAGTTTCAAGAATAAAGATAAATATCCACAACAGCTGGTCAGGGACATAGAAGAAAAAAAGATAGAAAAAAAGGATTCTGAGGTAAATTAATTTAGATGGACATACTGGAGTAAGCATGAAGTGCACACAGCTTTCTATCATGTGTTATTGCCCACCAGAGATTTTCAAAATGGAAGAGGCACTAAACTACTAAGTAAATAAAATTACCTCGATAGTTGGTATTGGCTAGTCTTTGTGAAAGGTCAGGCCAGTGCTGTCAAGAAAGGCTATCACAGAGTTTATCATGGGTGGCAGAGATTGTGAGGCTTAATTGAAGGGATTCAGACTTATCAAAGATGACTCCACCTGCCAGTAATAGACACCAACAATAAACCCTAAAATTGATTCATTCCTAGAGGAAAGTTATTGGATTCTTAGTGACAAATTAATTACATTGTGTCCCTTCCATCTCGTTCGAGTCAGGAGTTTGTTCTTATGTACGTAGACATGTATTCTGAATATTGGTTTGCTTTTCTTGTCAGCAGGGCATTGGCTAGTACCTACATCAATGAGCTTATGAATCATTTGATCTACTGACATGAAATCCTCTACAATATATTTTCAGACCTGGGGGAACATGTAAATCCAAGATGTTGTATGAGAGAGACCATGTCTACAGATTCAATATTTCTGTCACTTATTGCACCACCCAGAAGTCACTAGCTTGCTGAGACACGTTTGAGACACCAGATCTATGAGAATATTCTGCAAAAATAGCATTCATCATCCAAAATACATAGTATGCATTTTATATAAATATTTATTTTTCACTGTTTTTTCAAAGAAAACATGGGTCTAGGAAGCAAGGCATGAAAACAAGAGTATTCCCAGTTGCTATTACTTCTAATAACCTACCACAGAATTTATGATCAAAATTTCCACATATCTGGGCACTGCAGGATTACTGATCCTAGACATACTCTTGCCAGAAGAAACGCTAGAGTTCCATTTATCTATATCTGCTGCTTGAATATTTTTTGTATCCAGGAAAAAGCAAGCAAGAAAAAAAGTCACTGTTTTTTGCAGGTGTAGTTGACAATTGATATGGATTATATGGTGGTATATGTTAGCCAATAAATATAGAGAAGAGTACAGATAATCAAGGATTTTTTATACTCTCTTGACCATCTGTGAATATAATTAAAAGATTAAAATAACACCATCTTGAACATGTCATGGTGACCTGGGGATCAAGTACCTTGGGATGAGGTTCTGGATCACAACATTGGGTAAGCCATCAAGGCCAAAGTAGGAGCAGACACCAAGGGGGATCTGGGATGTAGAGGATAGTAACGATGAGTATCAATTGAAGTACCAAGACCAACTTCATTGTCAAGAGCTGAAGTTTATCTCCCTAACATCCTTCTGTTTGGTCTCCATCAGCAGTAAATGCTCAAAGAAATTCTGAAGAATTTGCTCCACAAACATACATGGAAAAGTGGATCCTAGTAGCACAAATGGTGGAAAGAAATAGATATGCCACCCAAGACCCAACTTCAAGAAAGGATTTGCAGCCTACCTCTGAGAGGTGAGACCAGAAGACTGCCTCCAGCTGTCAATTTCTTCGGAGTTTGTCCCAGCTTCAGACACTGATTGCAAATGTTACTATCTCAGGGAAGCTTACATCAGTGACTAAGTAAGACAAAGGTATAAAGGCTTAGCCTTTTTAGTCCATTAGGTAAAACTCTGATGACTGTCACCTTCTCAAAAGCTCCTCCCCTGCGCTGGCGTAAGCTTTGTCCAACTTGCATCACAGTTTATCTTGTTTCTCTTCCCCATTCTGCTTCTTCCCACTTTTTTTTTCACAGATGTTGATCCCTAATAAGCATCTGCTACTTTAATCTTCATCTCAGAGTCAGCTTTCAGAAAACCTATCAGACATTACCTTTATATATACATACATTAACAGGTAGAGAGGAAAAACTTAAAAGGTGGATCCTTTATGTTATTTCCTGTACTGTAATCAGTTTTTGGTTGAAAACCGTAAGTGCAACTTGAATAAGTCATCAACTTTCCTGTAAAATATTGTTTTAAATAGCCCTTTGTAAAGTGTTTCTGGCTATTACTCTTTTGTTCTAATTAAATGATGTGAATAGAATACTGAGTACCTGATAATAAAACATGATTATAATTATATTTCCAGTTCTCTTTGTGCCTCTATAAAGACCTTTTATATTCCACTCTCTCATCTTAATTCGCTCTCATACTAGAGCGGTTATGCTTCTATGTCTTTGACATATGTTTAATGATTATAGCTTCAACTTTTTGAGCTGAATAATGAAGCTTCATGAGACAACTGCTACTGGTAACATATGTTTTATCTCTATGAGGAACACTGTTCACTGACTATACATTCTAATTTGATATAATTTTGTAAATTAAATCAGATATAAATAAAGCACTTCAAAATGAAATATCTCCTTTTAAAAGGAGAGTTGTTATGTATATCTGGGCTTTTGGTTAACTAAGCAATTAATCGATATCTAGTAATTTAGTATATATAATAATTGTCATGCTTTTTGTTTGATTGTCTTTAAATTGCTGTCTTCTTCATCATTCAACATTTCTAATAGGTTCTATTAATACATATATTCATAGAAATTGAATTATTAAGTTATTTACATCATACTGTCAAGCAATTAAATGATCTGTCCCTTTATTCCTAGAACTTTGTATTTTTCAATATATTAAACTTTTAAATGTGGGTCTTCTTTCATGGATTAATATCTTGATTTTTTTATTCACACACACATATAAAAGTGTGCTTTTTTTCTCTGTCTTTGGGATAGAGCAAAGATGTTTACCAAAACGCACCCCCCCACACAAAAAATATTAACAAAAATTGATTTATCTCTAGTAAGGCAGCAATACATATGGTCAGCTAGTTAAGTGTCCAGATTTCTCTAGGAAATACAATATTAATAACAAATCTTTCAGGAAACAAAATTTTAAGTTTGTATCCAAATGAGTTATAAAAAATCTTCCAAAGTAAACAAATACCATGAAGTACTGTGGTTACATATGCACCTAAAATTTATGTACAGATATTAACTATTTTGTATATACACACACAAATTCACCTAGGTATATACATCCTGCCTTTCTCCAAAAGCTTTCTCTAAGGTTTCTCTATTATCTCCTCTACTAGAATTTGTACAGTAACCAGAATGTTCTTAAAATAATATAAATCAGATAGATTATAACACTTTCTTGCCTAAAGCCTTCCACAATTGACTCTGACACTTACAATAAAATAAAAACTCTTTAGTCAGTATATTAATTTGTTAAGACCTTTACAACAAAGTACCACATACTGGAAGGCTTAAATATACATCAATTTTCTCAAAACTAGATGCCTGAGATTTAGGTGTCATCAGAGTTGGTTTCTTCAGAGAACTCTCTCCTTCACTTGTGGCCATCTTCATGTTCACATGGTATTCTCCTTCTAAGTGTGTCTGTGTCTTTCAAGGATGCCAGTCGTATTGGATTAGTCTATCCTAATGACCTCATTTTAACTTAATTACTTCTTTATAGATCCTATCTTCAAATATAGTCATATTCTTAGGTACTGGGGGTTAAGACTTTGACTTAAGTTTCATTTATGATTAGCAGAGGAATTTTCAAGAAATAATCTAGGTTGTTTTGCTCACATTTATAAAATAAGGTAGGCTAAGTTTTGCTTATGTGGATTAAACAGTTTTGTCTCTGAGGGATCTTCCATCTCTTCTCCATTTTATTTTATTTTAACATCCTATACCCATTCTCATCCAGGCACAAATGCTTTAGACTTTTTTTTTTTTCATTTTTTCAAATACTCAAACTTATTCTTACCCTGACACCATATTCTCTGCTATAAAAGCTCTTCACAATTATTTTGACTTTGCAAGACTTGCTTCTTCTTTAAGTGTTCACAATAACA
>NW_011888807.1:1481463-1492223 GCF_000151845.1 Pteropus vampyrus
TGAAAACCGTAAGTGCAACTTGAATAAGTCATCAACTTTCCTGTAAAATATTGTTTTAAATAGCCCTTTGTAAAGTGTTTCTGGCTATTACTCTTTTGTTCTAATTAAATGATGTGAATAGAATACTGAGTACCTGATAATAAAACATGATTATAATTATATTTCCAGTTCTCTTTGTGCCTCTATAAAGACCTTTTATATTCCACTCTCTCATCTTAATTCGCTCTCATACTAGAGCGGTTATGCTTCTATGTCTTTGACATATGTTTAATGATTATAGCTTCAACTTTTTGAGCTGAATAATGAAGCTTCATGAGACAACTGCTACTGGTAACATATGTTTTATCTCTATGAGGAACACTGTTCACTGACTATACATTCTAATTTGATATAATTTTGTAAATTAAATCAGATATAAATAAAGCACTTCAAAATGAAATATCTCCTTTTAAAAGGAGAGTTGTTATGTATATCTGGGCTTTTGGTTAACTAAGCAATTAATCGATATCTAGTAATTTAGTATATATAATAATTGTCATGCTTTTTGTTTGATTGTCTTTAAATTGCTGTCTTCTTCATCATTCAACATTTCTAATAGGTTCTATTAATACATATATTCATAGAAATTGAATTATTAAGTTATTTACATCATACTGTCAAGCAATTAAATGATCTGTCCCTTTATTCCTAGAACTTTGTATTTTTCAATATATTAAACTTTTAAATGTGGGTCTTCTTTCATGGATTAATATCTTGATTTTTTTATTCACACACACATATAAAAGTGTGCTTTTTTTCTCTGTCTTTGGGATAGAGCAAAGATGTTTACCAAAACGCACCCCCCCACACAAAAAATATTAACAAAAATTGATTTATCTCTAGTAAGGCAGCAATACATATGGTCAGCTAGTTAAGTGTCCAGATTTCTCTAGGAAATACAATATTAATAACAAATCTTTCAGGAAACAAAATTTTAAGTTTGTATCCAAATGAGTTATAAAAAATCTTCCAAAGTAAACAAATACCATGAAGTACTGTGGTTACATATGCACCTAAAATTTATGTACAGATATTAACTATTTTGTATATACACACACAAATTCACCTAGGTATATACATCCTGCCTTTCTCCAAAAGCTTTCTCTAAGGTTTCTCTATTATCTCCTCTACTAGAATTTGTACAGTAACCAGAATGTTCTTAAAATAATATAAATCAGATAGATTATAACACTTTCTTGCCTAAAGCCTTCCACAATTGACTCTGACACTTACAATAAAATAAAAACTCTTTAGTCAGTATATTAATTTGTTAAGACCTTTACAACAAAGTACCACATACTGGAAGGCTTAAATATACATCAATTTTCTCAAAACTAGATGCCTGAGATTTAGGTGTCATCAGAGTTGGTTTCTTCAGAGAACTCTCTCCTTCACTTGTGGCCATCTTCATGTTCACATGGTATTCTCCTTCTAAGTGTGTCTGTGTCTTTCAAGGATGCCAGTCGTATTGGATTAGTCTATCCTAATGACCTCATTTTAACTTAATTACTTCTTTATAGATCCTATCTTCAAATATAGTCATATTCTTAGGTACTGGGGGTTAAGACTTTGACTTAAGTTTCATTTATGATTAGCAGAGGAATTTTCAAGAAATAATCTAGGTTGTTTTGCTCACATTTATAAAATAAGGTAGGCTAAGTTTTGCTTATGTGGATTAAACAGTTTTGTCTCTGAGGGATCTTCCATCTCTTCTCCATTTTATTTTATTTTAACATCCTATACCCATTCTCATCCAGGCACAAATGCTTTAGACTTTTTTTTTTTTCATTTTTTCAAATACTCAAACTTATTCTTACCCTGACACCATATTCTCTGCTATAAAAGCTCTTCACAATTATTTTGACTTTGCAAGACTTGCTTCTTCTTTAAGTGTTCACAATAACAACAGTAGAAATCACTGTCTACCATAACACTTCTTTAATTTTCCCCATAACCCTTGTTGCTACCTGAAATTTTCTTTTTAGTTTTGTGTTGAATTCACTTCTTTTAATTGAATGTCAGGAAAGAGAAGCAGAAAAAGAGAGAAAGAGTGATACTAATCATCATTTAAGATAGAATAGACATAATACAATGTTTGATAAACAGTTAAAATTTTATATGTATTTTTGCTAATATAATTTTATTAACCAATGTCATCCTAATAAATTTAATTAAAAAAATTTATAAAGCCTTTTAACCTATTTCTCATTTAGAAAAAAAAAAAAGTGCACCTTGCTGCCAGCATTAATTTAATTTTACATAAACATACTCTTTGAGACTGAAGCAAATCTGACTGGTTTTCAATGTGAAAATAAAATATAAAAACTGTTCTTGTAGTTATTTCTAAATGGAACTTGTCTGTAATCCTAATGTAACAGAAATGCATCTATAAATTGAATTCATCAAATGAATCTTCAACTAACGACTATTGCAGAATAATGTTAATATCACATGTAAGAATGCTACGTTTTCTAGGATTTGACATTTTCAGCAGTCAAGAATTACTGTATTTTGTAAATGGAAATACCACCACTAAAAACAGAATGCTATAAATAGAACAATGTCATTTGTTTCCAAAGACCATTGATATACTAAAATGATGCAAAAATAATAATAAAAGCAAGATATTTCATGGCAAACTTTGTGAGTAAGGTTAGGACTCTGATCCACGAGTTACCACGGGGTAAATGTTACATTTGCAAGAGCAGTATTCTCAGGGCAAGCGGGAAATGGGTTAAATTTTTAAAAATGATTAATTAATTAAAATTACAACAATTTCTTTATGAATTAAGTTAATCATGTGTTATTTCCTCCATTTAAAAACATAGAAACATGAGATTCACAAATTTTAAATTAGGTGCTTATGATCATTTATCATGTTAGAAATATCAGTACTTAAACTTTCATGCCCTACTTCAAAATTGTGTGCTTATTCTACTGCCGATCTCCTCTCTTCTACTCGTGAATATATAGTTACTCTCTAAATAATATTGCTGGATCTTGGATTTTTGATTTTGAAGGAAATCATTGTGCTTTTAATGTTTACTTCAGAGGAATAATACTAATAGTGCAGAATATAAACTAAGTAGAAAAGAGTAGTAAGAGGATATAAATTGGTGTGAAGTTATTGGGAAGAAAAGAATGCTAATATTCTTTAATAGTCACTCATTTTTTTAAATGAGTATGTTTGCCAGGTGGATTTTCTGGCAACTCTTGAATCCTGGATATCTTTACTGTGTATTCATGATTCTAGCTTAGATAGTCATTGTTAAAACTTGTAAAACTTGAGATGCCATGTTGTTAGGATATTAATCTTAAATCTTTAAAAAAATTGGTGGACTTCTCCAGTTTTTAAGATGATGTAAATATTTTCACAATGCTAAAAATTATAGTTTATGTAGATACTAATAACTAGACATTTCTGGTTTTTTTTTTTTTTTGCTTTTGTAGTTCACTAATAACAATAAGAAAACAAAAATTCAATTCTATAAAGTTGGATCAGCTTGAATATTATCTTTAACCAATTTTTTTCCAGTCTAGGAACTTCTCCAAAAGTAGGAACACAGACAAAATAGTTATTGGTTCAGTAGTTCAGGATATATTTATTTAAACTTTAATTCCAAAATTTGTGCTTATGGACACCATAGTACATTAAAACCTAGAAGTCTAAATTACTAAAGCTATCATTTTCATGTGATTTCGTTAAATAAAAAAGATATTATTTTTCCATAAATACATAGTTAATGAATATATTTTAAACTGGAAATGAATATTATACCAAGTTCTTATTATTTTATTTTATTTATAATCTCAAAATTTTCAGTTTGTTTTAGTATTCATACCCAAGCATATACTTAAATACCAGTGTTTAGCTTTTGCTTTCAATGTTTACTTAGCTGACTCACAAAGGATTTCATCAGATGCTAATTTTATTATCACTTACATACTACAATTTCAAAATTAACAAATCTAGATTCTTGCTTGAATTAGCATGTGCCATAAAGGTAAAATCTAATGTTAAATCTATTCATTAATTTTATTCCTCCATGTCTATTAACATTTCTTTCATGATTTCACCAAATTCTCAAGCATTAAGTGTATTTCTAACTCAAGATTTGTTCATGTGTATTGATCATCTATCACTGTCTTTATTCAGAGTAACCTTTTTTTTAAAGAAGTTTCTGCAATAGTTGATAATGCTTAACAACTACAACAAAAAACCCATTGTCAACATAACAGAAGGGCTGCCTCCATCAGGAATTAGATGCAGCTGTGGCAAAAAGATTACAGTCTGTATAAATAATTGAAAGGTGAAAAAACCTGGGAAGTTAAATAATAAATTATTGAAATGTACTTTAAGGAGATTATAACTGCTAAAACATGTGTAGGATTATGACTACTTTGATTTAAATAAGCGACTTAAATATTGCCCAGTAAATAAGTAATATCCTTTAGAAGAAAAAATAAGGAATGTAAAGCAATCCTTAATGATAATTCAATTTTTCATTATAAATAACACACTAGAAAGTAATATCTGTGCTGTCTGAAGACTCTAAAGAAGTATAGATACAAACAGCAAGATAGCTGGCTTGTCACCAGGACAGATATTTATCACATTATTTCAGTAGGTTTCCTGTAAATCATGGTCTGTGCTTCATTTTTCGTAGGTCCACAAACTCAGAGAGGTAAACTAAGAGTATATGAATCAATAACAGTACTAATA
Source organism: Pteropus vampyrus (assembly GCF_000151845.1). NCBI lineage: Eukaryota > Metazoa > Chordata > Mammalia > Chiroptera > Pteropodidae > Pteropus > Pteropus vampyrus. Next base: position 1,486,226 of record NW_011888807.1, read on the forward strand.
TAGTAATAATAAAGTCTACTGTGGAACAACTCCATGATAAAAAAAATCACTCAAAATATGGTACATGTAAAGATTTCTGCTTTAACCAAGAAGGAGTAAAAAGGACTAGATTTGTCCTCACATGTAAAACCATTAAAAAACTGAACAAAATATATAAAACATTAAAAACTACATTATACATGTATTCCAATTGTTCTAAAAACTAAACAAAAGCTTGAATGTATTAAGTAGAAACATGGAAGATTAAAAGAATCCATATCATATTTCTAGAGATGAAAATCACAATATATATGAAATGGCATATTAAATATTGCAAAATTAAACATTAATAAACTTAAAGACATGGTTCTAGAAATGATCCAAAATGAAACACCGATAGAGAAAAGACACTAAATAATAATAAAGAGATAATTAATGAGATGTGGGATAACTGTAGGAAGTCTAATATACATATAATTTGAGTCTCCAACTAGAGAAGGAGTCAATAAATATTTGAAAACATAATTGTCAGTTTTTTTCAAATGTTATGTAAACTGAAAAACACAGATTCAAATACCTCAATGAAATCTAATCTCTAGAAACCTGAAAGTAAATATGTCAAGGCACATGAAAATTAAATTACTCAAAACCAGAGATAAAATGAAAACCTTAAAATCAGTCAAAACAAAAGATACTGATGATATTAGATTTTTTTTGTCAGAAGCAATGAAAACGAAAAGACAATGAAGCAAATATTTAAGTCTGGAAAGAGAAAAACCAACTGCCAACTTAAAATTCTTTAAACAGCATAAAAAAATCAAAACCCAAGACAAAACTGACCTTCTTTCAGATATGCAAGAGATAAAGAATTTGTCACTAACAGACCTTCACTACAAGAAATGCTGAATGATATCCTTCAGACAGAAAATATATAGTGCCAAGTAAAAATATCAATTAGCACACAAAAAAGAAGAGAACCAGAAATGGTAACTATGTGAGTAAACATATAAGACTGTTTTTTTTAAAATATTTAATTTCTTTACATAAAATTGATTATGTAACATAATATAAATGCAATGTGGGGTTTATAAAACATGTAGATGTAAACTTCATAACAATTGCAGAAAGAGTGGGCGAGTAATAATATAAGTTTACTGTTGTAAGGTTTTTAAACTATATATAAAGTGGTATGTTATCATCATTTAAAGATTGTGATAACTTAAAAATGTATGGTATATAAGTAAGTGTTCTTCATAAAAATACAGAACCAGTGTGATGTGTGTGTGTGTGCATGTGTGCAGGGAGAGAGAGAGAGAGAGAAAGAGAAGGAGAGAGAGAAAGAGAGAGAGAAGTGAAGTTTTATTTTAAGAAATTGGCTCACACAATTGTACAGGCTTGATAAATTCAAAACCTTCAGAGTAGGCCAGCAGGTTGCAGACCTAGGGAAGAGTTGCAATTCAAATTCAAAGGCAGTCTTCTAGTAGAATTCCTTCTTATTCAGGAGAGGTCCATTTTTCTTCTGTTAAGGCCTTCAACAGACTGAATGAAATTCCCATTATGAAAGGTAATCTGCTCTACTCAAAATTCACCAATTTAAATGTTAATCTCATCCAAAAATTACATCACAGAAATATTCAGAATAATGTTAGACAAAATATCTGTGCACTATGGCCCAAAATACTATATATACATATACTATGGCCCAAAATACTATATATACATATACTATAAACCCAAAGCATCCACTAAAACAACCCAACTTAAAAACCTATAGTTAAAAGGCCAACAAAGCTAACACTATTGACCTGTACATTTAAAAATGGTTAAGATTTTATATTATGTATTTTTCACCATGATTATAAATTAAACAACAACAACAACAAAAGAAATACAATGGGATACTAAAAAATACTCAAATAATTCAAAATAGGCAGACAAGGAAAACAATGAGGATGAAGCACAGATAGGACAAACAGAAAACAAATGCAATATGACAGATTTAAATATAACCATATCAGTAATCACATTAAATGTTAAGTATATAAATACAACTAAAAGATATATTATCAGATTGGATTAACAAAAAATAAAAAAAAAAGCCATATGCCTACAAGAAGCCAATTTTAAGTATAAAAATATTCCTAGATTGAAAATAAAATTATAAAAAAGATATATAATGTAAAAATTAATCAAAGAAAGATGGAGTGCCTACAACAATAACAGGCAAATCTGACTTCTGGGCAAAAAACTATTACCAGCGATAAGGTCATTTCTTAATGATAAGGAGATGAAATGACTAAAAGGACTTAATAATGGCTAAATATTGATGTACCTTATATAAGAGATTAGAAGTACATGAAAAAGCTAAGTGAACTATAAGCATATACAGAAAAAAATCCTCATTTGTTGCTAGAAGGTCCAATACTGTTGTCTCAAACACATATGAAAATTAGACAGAAATCCAATTAGTATACAGAAGATGAGCAACACTATCAACTCTCGACTTAATCGATATTTTCAGAGAAATCCACTTCAAAATAATAGAATAAACATTCTTTTCATGGGCACATACAAAATTTGCTAAAATAGATCATAATCTGGGACATAAAACAATTTCCAATAAATTTAAAATTATTCAAGTTATATAAAGCATGTTTTTGGTCAATAAAAAAATAAATTTGAAATTAATAACAGAATAAATGGAAAAATCTCCCAATATTAAAATCTAAAAACACATTTCTTAATTCTCTATGGGTTTAATAATAACTAAAAACTAGATATTATTTCAAATTGAAATAAAATAAGTTCAACACATACCCAAATTGTGGAATGCTGATCAACAGCATTAGATATATGTTTATAGCATTAAATGCCTAGAGTTTTTAAAAATGCACAAAACTCTCAGATGCTATTATCTACCTTAAGAAGCTCAAAAAAAGCTAATTAAACTCAAAATAATCAGAAGAGAAGAAAATATAAATTTCTGAGTAGAAATAAATAAATTGAAAAACAAGTAATAATTTGGGAAGTTCTATGAAATCAAAAATGATTTTTAAGAAGTTCAATAAACTGATATACTTCTTTCTAGATTAATCTATAAAAAATGAAAAAGAAAAAGAAAATGCACAAATTATAATGCCAGAAATGGGAACAACAGAACAATGGCATCATTGCAGTCTACAGGTAATGAAAGTTTAATAAGTGATTATTATGATGCAATTAATGTTACTAAGTTCAGCAACATTGTTGAAATGGATAAATTTCTTAAAGACAGAAACTACTACAGCTTACTTGGGAAGTAATAGACAACCTGAATATACTTGTTTAGGAAATTGAAGTTTTAGTTAAAAATCTCTTCACACACACACAAAAAAACTGAATTCAGATTACTTCACAATAAATTCTACAGACATTTAAGAAAAAATAATATCAATTCCACAAGAACTCTTTCAGAAATTGAAGAGGAGTAATTATTTTACAGTTGTCTCCATTAGGTCAGCTTTGTCCAGATATTAAAACCAAAGACATTACAAGAGGACATAATTATTGACCCAAAACTCTCACAGAGTTGCAAAATTTTGTAATAAAATGTAGCTAATCATACATAACCATAAATAATAATAATAATAATAATATATCAGGACAGAGTTAGGTTTATTTTAGAAAAATAATTTGGTTTAGCATTTGAAAATCTCTAAAATCAGGTATGAGACAAGAGTGCACAATGTCCACTCTTGCCAGTTCTATTCAACATTGTACTGGAAGTCTTAGAGCAATTAAGCAAGAAAAAGAAATGAAAGAATTAAAATTGTCTGTTTGTGGATTGCATGAGGGTACATATATAGAAAACCCTAATGACTCCACTAGAAACTGAGAAATAATAAACTAAATCAGTCAATTTGTAGCATACAAAATCAACAGACAAAAATCAGTAGCATTTCTACACACTAACAACAAATTATCTAAAAAAGAAATTAAGAAAACAATTCCATTTACAATAGCATAAAAACAATTTAGGAATAAATTTAACCAAGGAGGTAAAAATCTGTATATTAAAAAATATAAAACATGAAAAAGGGAAATTGAGAAAATACAAATAAGTGTAAAGGTATTCAGTGTTCATGGATTGGAAGAATTAATTTTGTTAAAATATCCATATTACCAAAGTAATCTACAGGTTCAGTGCAATCTCTATAGAAATTCCAATGGCATTTTCCACAGAAATAGAAAAACAATCTTAAAATTCATATGTAAACTCTCCCCACCACACACACACAACCCTCAAATAGGCAAAGCAATCTTAACCAAAAAGGATGAAGTGGGAAGGATCACACTACAAAGCTGTAGTTATCAAACAGTATGGTACTGACATAAAAATAGATACATCAATGGGACAGAATCCAGAGCCCTAAAATACACAGACTTAATTATGATCATTTGATCTTAGACAAAGGTGCCAAGATCACACAATGGGGAAAGGACAGTCTCTCCAAAAAATGGTGTTAGAAAAACTGAGTATCTCCACGCAGAAGAATAAAACTGGACTTTTCTCTCACACCATATACAAAAATTCAACTCAAAATTGATTAAAGACTTAAACATAAGACCTGAAATTATAGAAGGAAACATAAGAAAAAACTTTTTAACACTGATCTGGACAATGATAATCTGAATATGACACTGAAAGCATAGGTCACAAAAGCAAAATTATACAGATTGGATTGTATCAAACTAAAAGCTTCTGGACAAACAGAATAGAGAGCCCCCAGAATAATTCTACATCTGTATGGTCATTTAATCTATGACAAAGGAGGCAGGAATATACAATGGGGTAAAGACAGTTTCTTCAATAAATTTTGTTGGGGAAACTAGACAGATACATGCAAAAAATAAAACTGGATCACTTCTTACAAGAATAAACTCAAAATGGATTAGAGAGTTAAATGTAAGACTCGAAACCATAAAACTCCTAAAAGAAAACATAGACAATTAACACTCTGACATTACTCTTAGTAATATTTTTCTGATACGTCTCCTCAGGCAAAGAAAACAAAAGAAAAAATAAACTAATGGTATTACATAAAACTAAAAAAGTTTTTGCACAACAAAGAAAACCATCCACAAAACTAAAAGACAATGTACTGAATGGGAGAAGATATATGCCAACAATACAGCTGATAAGAGGCAAATATACAAAATTATAAAGAAAACGTATAACTCAACACCAAATAAATAAGCAATCTAATTAAAAAATGGGCAGAGGACCTGAATAGGCATTTCTCCAAAGAGGACATATAGATGGCCAATACACGTATAAAAAGATGATCAAAGTCACTAATCATCAGAGACATGCAAATTAAAACCACAATGAGATATTACGTCACACATACCTAAATGGCTATCGTCAATAAATCAAAGAACAACAAGTGTTGGCGAGGATGTGGAGAAAATCTCACTGTTGTTAGGACTGCAAATTGGTGCAGCCACTATGGAAAACAGTTTGGAAGTTCATCAAAAAATTAAAAAGAGAACTACCTTATGACCCAGCAATTGCACTTCTAGGTATTTATCTGAATACATTTGAAACACTAATTTGAAAAGATATATGCATTTCTATGTTCATTGCAGCACTATTTACAATAGCCAGATAGGGAAGCAACCTAAGTGCCCATCAGTAGATGTCTGCATAAAGAAGAAATATGTACAATAGAATATGTACAATAGAATATGAAATCTTACCATTTCTAAACATGGATGAATCTAGAGGGTAGTATGCTAAGTGAAATCAGACAGATAAAGACAAATATCTTACAATTTTACCTTTATGTGAAAATAGTTCTGAGGATGTGAAGTACAGCATAAGAAATATAGTCAATAATATTGTAATAACTATGTATAGAGCCAGGTGAGTACTAGACTACTGCAGGGGATCACTTTGCAGATTATATAAATGTCTAACCACTATGCTGTACACCTGACACTCATATAAAATAATCCTGAATGTCAACTCTAATTGAAA
>NW_011888807.1:1493128-1552621 GCF_000151845.1 Pteropus vampyrus
GATTGCTTCGATGGTTGGTAGTAGATATAAAATTTATTATTCTGCTGACAAAATAATTATATTGATCATTTTTCTAATGCCTGCTCTAAGTACTACATATGATTTATTTAGTCATTCACATGTTCCCAGTGTCACCTATATGCAAGGTACTTTCTTCCTGGTGCTCTAAAGAAAGTAATTCAATTGATAAGTTTATTATAAATCTTTAATGCAGACATTTTCCTGTTCAAGATGATGTATCAATATTCTGGTCTTCCCTAAATAGTGAACAATTCTCTTGTAATTTTTTATCCATAGTGTTTATTTTACCACCCATAACCTACTATTTCCCCTCCCATCTATCAGTGAGTGTACATTTCCAACACGTAGAAGCAAATAAATGATCACAACCTTGTTCAAAGGTATTATCAAGATCTTGAAGAAATCATTGCTGAGTACTGTTAGAACTGAAACACTATTCCAGTGAGGAGTAAAGTTTTGCACTGGAATTTATACTAAAGGATTAGAAATTAAAAGGATCATTTTCATGAGGATATTGATAAGGCATAATCTCCTGTAGACACTGTTGACAACATAAAAATGTTTGTTAAGTGGTTGATATTTATGATGGTCATGGAATTAATCAGACTATTATCATTAATAGTCGTCTATAAATAATAACTACCATAACAAGCTTCAAAATTCCAGAGAATGAACAAAACAAAGACTTATTTTTCATTCACAAAATCCAAACCAGATCAAATAGCCCTCTATAATTTTATGGTTCTTATATCTGGAACATGAGAGCTCCAAAGTTACTCAAGCCTGAGGAAGACAGAAAAGTAGGAAGTTTGGCCACTAGAAGAAACATCTGACACTGCAACTAGATAGAAATAATAACACAGCCTCAACTTTAGTGAAATGGAGGCTAGGAAACGTACACGCACAAACACACACACCCAGAGGAGTTGAAAACACAGCCACATGAATACTTGTACACAGATATTCACAGCTGCTTTATTCATAATTGCCAAACTTGGAAGCAATCAAGATATCCTTCAATAGGTGAATAAACATATAAACTGTATTAAATCCACACAACACAATATTATTCAAGGATAAAAAGAAATGAGCTATCAACCCATGAAAAGACACAGGAGAACCTTAAATGCATAATACTAAGTGAAAGGAGCCAATCTAAAAAAGGCTACATGCTACATAATTTCAACTATATGACATTTTGGAAAAGGCATAACTATGAAGACAGTGTTTGCCAGGTTGGATGAGAGAGAGGAAGAAACAGGTAGAGCACGGAGGATTTTTAGGTCAGTGAAAATGCTCTATATGGTATTATAATGATGGATGTATGTTATTACATATTTGTACAAAACCCTTAAAATGTACAAAACATCAAGAGTTAACCCTAAGGTAAACTATGAACTTTAGTGATTAAGATGTGTCAGTGTAGGTTTATTCTTGGTAAAGAATGTGCCATTCTGGTGAATGATGTTGATAATAAAGGAGGTTATGTATGTGTGTGAGTAGGGAGTATATGAGAAATCTATGTACCTTCTCAATTTTGTTGTAAACCTGAAATTGATCCAAAAAAATAAAATTTTGGAAAAAAACAGAAGAACGAAATGATCTTACTTAACTTGATACTAAGGGCCTGGTTGCTATGAAGGTACCTAATTATACCCTAAATATGTGTAGAAATACCGGGTCACAAGAGAAAAATTATTTTTTAAATCATATAATTTTAATAATAATGAAGTTACTTTCTAAACTGACAAAGTGTTTCGTAATAATCTCCTCTGTCAAAATTTGGCTACAGTAATATAATAGTAAAAAGAAATAGGAAATTCACACAAAGACGAGAAGGGAGATTCAAAGAAAATCTCGAGGAGGAAATACATGTGTGTCTTAATTAAGCTAATGACAAACTTGATAAGAAAAAAATTAACTGGTATGTAACTATAATAGCAATTTCCTAATAGAATAGTTGCTGCTATCAGGACAAGGAAATCAATTCCAAAATTATTTAGTATATCATGCATAATTCAAGACAACATGAAATTTATCAGCATCTGAATTTTAAAAGATGTGTAGTAGATTATTGTCAGCTAGCTATGACTACTCCAGTAGAGCAGTGAGATTGTCGATACACTTTTAAAGTTAATAAGGCAAACATAACCTGCTTACTGGAGTTCTTTACAATTAGAAAATAAACACAACTCACTAAACAGTGGAATTACAGATAAGGAAATAGTCATAAATTTCTATCTGCTTTGTTTCAAAATGTAATAAATAGAGTGTGCTAACTAAATATTAACTTTTACTGAAGTTAATGCAAGGGTTTTCTACTAAGTATAAATCAACAGGATGGTTTTGATTTTAGTGAAAGGATGATATAACTGAATAAAGAAGGAAGACTATTTCAGCGGGAGAAAACATATTATCCAAATGACATATTTTTTTTAAATTTGCAGATGACTGACAGCAAAAACCAAGACACTCAATATTTACTTCAGTCTATGGATTGAATAGTTTCCTATATACATATATGCCCTGTTGGTCTTAAATAGGGTAGTTTAGCATTAAGGATAAAACTAATGAGCAAATAAAATTAATATGATATAGTGTGTCTAATTGAATGTACCACCAGCTGTCGATTTACAGTTCATTTGGAATGTAATCATGGTTACACTGTTGCTTTCATTATGTTTATGGTTGTCTTTGAATGTGCTGTAAGATTTCTGTCCATAAAACTTTATATTATGCACTAATATGAATGATCTAATAAATATTATACCTTCTTTTACATATTAAATATTTTAAACTGAATTACAATATGGATTATTAATAAATTGGTATCCAAAAATTTATCTAGCATCCAGGAATGAGTTAATGAAAAATATTAAAAGTAGGTCATATTTTTCTCTGTTAATGTTCTATTTTAAAAACTATAAAGTACTGATGTGGTTATGTATTTCCAATTCAGAAATTTTATTACAGTTATCATGTTTCTACATAATGCTATATCATTATGTAACTAGGTTGAAATTCTTCCTTATTTTGTTTCTACTATTAATTTGTCAGTTCAAAAAATTTAATAAAAATCTCTTGCTGCAAATATGTTCAAACTTGAAATTTGAAATTGTTATTTATCACCATATTTCTTATTACAGGTAGTAACACTCAAATAACACTCTAAAAATAATTGTTCAATAAATTATAAAATAATATTTTATGCATATGAAAAAATTAATGACTGTTATATCTTCATTGTAGCATGCCATTCCTGATACAAGGTCAATCTAACCTACTAATCATCTTTTGTCTGAAATTTTTACCCCAATCCCTGATTTTGTTGGCAGAAATTTGCTACTACTATATGTTCATCCTAAACATGCCACAAGATAAAAAGTTATTAAGCCTGTCCTGAAACTATTTCAAAATTCTTATTGTTTATTCCTCAATGAATGAGCCGTTGATTGAATTTTAGGTTAATTCCATTGGGTTTAATTTTGTGACTCATTATTACTGGTTATTGTCAATTATTTCAACATCATTTCACCACTGCTCTATATAATGGTCCTTTGTCCCTGAATACGTTTATTACCTTCCTTCTAATAAATGAGCATGGGTTTTAAAAATAGCAGCTTACCTCTACTACCCCCATCATTTCTCTATTATTTCCTTCCAGTGATTTTCAGGGGTATTTAATGTAATAATCACTGGGCATTTCTGGAATTTAAACAGTGTAAGTAGTCTAAATAAATATCAAAGTTTTATAAAATTGGAAACCTTAGGTTACTGTTTAAATAACCACTCAAGTTTCTATATAACAGTATCCCATGTTTCCTATATTAAATGTTACTAACCAATACCATAGTGCATCAGATTGACACTGAATCTGAAAAAATATATGTTTGGAGGTTTTCAATATTAGGAATTTGAAACTCTTTGATAACCTTATATCTAATATAATAAAAAACAGCTTTTCTAGATTTCATTATTCAGTTATCAATTCATTCTCAGTGGGGATGCGTGTATATGCATTTGCGTGCATAAACACACACCTGTATACTTCTGAGCACACTCCTTCACAGCTATTAATCAAGTTGTGGGTGTATATTAGGTATATACAAATGTGCTAATTTTAATATCTTAATTATTTGAAAAAATAATTTCTTTTAAATGATCCATAAAAATATTTTAAATATGTTCTATTTGATAATTAATAAATATCTGTTGATTAATAATTTGCTACACTATATATAGTGTGACTGACTTATATTTAGTGGATGAAGATTCTTTACCTTGTTGACAGTTTAGTGGATGATTGTCTCTTTACCTTGTCGACAGTTTCTTTTGATGAACAGAAGCTTTTTAGTTTGATGTAGTCCCATTCATTTATTTTAGCTTTTACTTCTCTTGCTTATGAGGTCGAATTCATAAAATCCTCTTTAAGATCCTTGAGTTTAGTTCCTATGTTTTTTTCTATGCATTTTATTGTTTCAAGACTTATATTCAGGTCCTTAATGCATTTTGAGTTAATGTTGGTGTGTGGTGATAGACAACAGTCTAGTTTCATTCTTTTGCAGGTGGCTTTCCAGTTTTCCCAGCACCATTTATTGAAGAGTCCTTTCTCCACTATATGTTTTTGCTTTTTTTGTTGAAAATTATTTGCTCATATAAATATGGGTTTATTTCTGGACTCTCGATTCTGTTCCACTGGTCTGTGTGTCTGTTTTGCTGCCAATACCATGCCATTTTGATTACTGTTGCTTTGTAGGATAATTTAAAGTTGAGCAGAGTGATGCCTCCAGCCTCATTCTTTTTTCTCAGGATAACTTTGGCAATTAGGGGTCTTTTTTGCTTCCATACAAATCTGATGATTTTGTTCTATTTCTTTAAAAAATGCCGATGAGATTTTGATGAGGATTGCATTAAATCTGTATAATGCTTTAGGTAATGTGGTCATTTTAACTATATTGATTCTTCTAATCCAAGAACACATAATATCTTTCCATTTCTTTGTATCTTCTTCAATTTATTTTAATAGAGTCTGGCAGTTTTCATTATATAGGTCCTTCACATGTTTCATTAGATTTATTCCTAGGCATTTTATTCTTTTTTGTTGCAATTGCAAAAGGAAATTTTTCTCTTCATTTTCTGATACTTCATTAATAGAGTATAGGAACACTATGAATTTTTGAACATTGATTTTGTATCCAGAGACTTTACTGTATTTGCTTATTGTTTCTAGTAGTGACCATATGAAGTCTTTAGGATTTTCCACATAAAGAATCATGTCATCCACAAATAGTGACAGTCTGATTTCTTCCTTTCCTATATGGATGCCTTTTATATCTTTCTCTTGTCTGATTGCACTCGCTAGAACCTTCAATATTATACTGAATACCAGTGGCAATAGTGGACAGCCGTGTCTTGTTCCTGATCTTAGAGGGAAGATTTTTAGTTTTTCACCATTAAGTATAATGTTGGCTGAGGGTTTGTTATAGATGGCCTTTATTATGTTACTTTCCTTCTACACCAAATTGTTAAGTGTTTTGATCATAAATGGGTGCTGTATCTTGTCGAAGGCTTTTTCTGCATCTATTGATGTGATCATATGATTCTTATTTTTTAATTTTGTTTATGCGGTGTATCACATTGATCAATTTGCATATGTTGAACCATCCCTGTGCCCCTGGGATGAAGCCCACTTGATCATGGTGTATAATCTTTTTAATATGTTGCTGTATTCGGTTCGCTAGTATCTTATTTAGAATTTTGCATCTGTGTTCATGAGAGATATTGGTCTGTAGTTTTCTTGTTTTGTGTTATCTTTACCAGGTTTTGATGTTAGGGTAATATTGGCCTCATAAAATGAGTTGGGAAGTATTGCTTCCTCTTCGATTTTTTAGAAGAGTTTGAGGAGAATAGGTATGAAATCTTTGAATGGTAGAATTCACTGGTGAAGCCATCTGGTCTTGGACTTTTACTTTTTGGTAGATTTTTTAATAATTGTTTCAGTTTCCATACTGCTAATTGGTCTGTTTAGATTTTCCAATTCTTGATTCAATCTAGGAAGATTATATTTTTCTAAACACGGTCCATTTCTTTTAGGTTATTAAATTTGGTGTTATATACTTTTTCATAGAATTCTTGTATAATCCTTTGTATTTTTGTGGTGACTGTCATAATTTCCCCTTTCATCCCTGATTTTGTTTATTTGCGTCCTTTCTCTTTTTTCTTTAGTGAGTCTAGCCAGGGGTTTGTCAATTTTAACTTTCTCGAAAAACCAGCTCTTTGTTGCATTTATTTTTTCTACTGATTTTTTGTTTCAATGTCTTTTAATTCTGCTCTAATTTTTATTTCTTTCCTTCTGCTGATTTTAGTCTTCATTAGTTCTTCCTTTTCTAGAGTTTTAAGATGAAGCATTAGGTTGTTTATTTGGGCTCATTCTTATTTTTTGAGTTATAAACTCAAATGTTATAAACTTTCCTCTTATTACTGCTTTTGCCATGTCCCCAAAATTGATATGTTGTACTATCATTATTATTCGTTTCTATGTATATCTTGATCTCTCTTTTTATTTCTTCTCTGATCCAGTCATTCTTCAATAGTATGTTGTTTAATCTCCATGTATTTGTGGTTCTTCCTGAATTCTGTTTGCAGTTGATCTTTACTTTCAAAGCATTATGATCAGAGAATATGGTTGGTATGATTCTAACCCTCTCAAATTTGTTGACTATCTCTGTATTCTAGTATGTGGTCAGTTCTTGAGAATGTCTCATATGTAGCAGAGAAGAATGTATAAGCAGCTGTTTTGGGATGAAAGGCTCTTTAAATGTCAATTATGTTCAGTTGGTCTAATGTGTCATTTAAGGATGTTATTTCCTTATTGATTTTCCATTTGGATGATCTGTCCATACCCGACAGTGGGATATTTAGGTCTCCTACTACGATAGTGTTTTGGGCTGTTTCTCCCTTTAGTTCTGTTAGTAAATGCTTTATATATTTCAAGGCTCCCTGATTGGGAGTATAGATATTAATAAGTGTTCTGTCTTCTTGGTGTATGATTCCCTTTATCATTATGAAGTGTCCTTCAGTATCTATCTTTTGTGTTTTCTTTAATTATATATTTTTGACTTTTTCTATAATTTTATAAAAATGGAATGATATAATTTGTTTATTATTTTATGTTTCTTTTACTTAATGTTTATTTATTTATATTTTTATTTTTTAATTAGTTCACAGTGTTGTCTGTCATTCCTCATATCAGTATTTTCTTTTCCGTTACCTGCTGTTTGACATTTAGGATTTTGCGGTTTAGATTTCTACAAGTCCAGCTATTATAAACATTATTCACTTGCAAGTCTTTTTTAGAAATTTGTTTTTATTTATCTTTGGTAAAGACTTATATATATATAATTATATAATTATAATATGTAGTAAAATAATAACATAAGTGGATAATTAACTTTATAAAACCTATCAAATTTTTTTCCAAAATGGTTGTACCATCCTGATTTTCAACTGCAATGTGTGAGTTCTAGTTGCTTCACATACTGACCAACATTTGCCTTTTCATCCATTTTAAATCTTGGCATTCCTAATAGGTACCTCATGTAAATTCAATCTTTACTTCTGTGGTGCATAGATTTGTTGAGAATAATTATGTATATTTCAACCATTTGAATGTCTTTTGTTCTAAATTTTTCAAATATATTGCCTATTTAATTGACTTGTCATTTTACTATTGAGGATTAAGAGTTATTTATACATTATCTATATTTGTATTATGCAATATAAATATATTTTATTACTTGCATCTTGTATTTTAAAGCTGTTTTTAGTAAAATACCTTGTAAAATCATTTTTTTAACATTTTATCATAAGTGAGTATTTTTGTTACCTCCAGAAATGCTGCTAGTCTTAAACTTTCCTAGACTGATGTTAACTTTCAAAATTTCATTTCTTGTACTATAAATTTATTTTTTGTAGACATTCAATGGCAAGTTTTGTGTTTTTATCCCTTCTCACAATCTCTTTATGTAATTGGAATAATTTTATGGTAAATGTAACTATTGATAAAATTGATTTTAAGTCTGTACTACTATTTTCCTTCCATTTTATCAACTTTTCCTTTGTCCCTGGTTTCATGTGTATATTCATATTAATTATAACTTTTCCTAATATTTTGTTGTAAATCCTTAATTATATTTTAGCTATTTATTATTTATTATTTCAATTTGCACTAAGAATTAGACTATACTCCCTTAAATTATTGCAGTGCTCTTAGTGTTAACGTTACTTTACTTCATATAAAATGTGAAAAATTTGCAGTAGTAGAGTTTCATTCACCCACTTCCTTTCTTTGTGGTATCATTATCATATATTACATGTGTGTACATTATAGATCTAATATGCAATTTTGTTTTAAAGAGATATATGCTTTATGAATACTGGAAAAGAAAAATAAAGTCACATTTCCTCTCATTTTTTTTTTCCCTTTTGCTATTTATTACTTCTGAAGACTTGAATTTCCATCTTTTGTAATTTGTCTTTAGGTTAAGAACATGGTGTAGAATGTTTTTGTAGTGCAGATCCACTGGCAATAAATTCTTTCAGTTTTTATTTAACTCAAATTTTCTTTAGGTTGCCTTCATTTTTGAAGCATACATCAAGAGTATATTAAATTACGACATAACAGATTTCTCATATTACAGCTTTGGACAAATTCATCATAAGATGAAAAAAGGACTCTTTTCGATAATTCCTTCTAGTAAAATTTCCTAGAATGAATGCATTAAATATATATGGAAGTACTTGCTAGTTTTTTTTTTATATATATATTCCCTATCTACTACCCTTACTTCTATCCTCTTTTGAACTCAATTCAATCAAGATTTAATCCCTATCAATTTATTTTGAAAACTGTCTTTTCAGTCACTAATTATATTCACATTTCAAAAGTACTCATCTTTCTTGACCGCTCAGTAGAATTTTGAAACAGTTACTTGTTTTTCTTTTTCACAAAATAAATCTTCCTATAGATTCTGAAACACTGCTATGCTTGTTTGTTCAGTACCTCAAAAACTCCTACTCTTAACTTGCTGTTGGTAGATTTTTCACTTCCTCTTACTTTTAACTGTCTGCTCCTACATCTTCTACATCATCTTCTTCCTGACCTTGGAGTGACCTAGGATCTAAAGTTTGGTCTTCTTTTCTTTTCTCTCTGTAAATGTCATATTCATTCGTTAGGTATGCTCAACATTTTTTTTTTCTTCTTCTTATTGCCTTGATTTCTATAGATTTGAGAATACAGTGCAAGGAGTAGAGTAGTTTCTTGTATGCGTTTTCTATTTCTGTGCAACAAATTACCAAAATAGTTATTGGCTTAGACCACACCCATTTGTTATCTCACAGTCCAGGTGTGGCTTAACTGAATTCTTTGCTTAGAGTCTGACAAGTCAAGTGTCAATAGGAATGTATTTTCTTCTGGAGACTTAACTAGGGAATTGTTCATTTCCTGTCACATTCAGGTTGTTGGCAGATTTCATTTTCTCAGGGTTGTGGAACTCATGGTGGCTTTTTCCTTCAATTCCAGCTGAATCATGTCTCTCTTTTAAGATTTGCACTTAATTGATTTATACCCATTAAGGATTATACCACTTTTCACTAACTCGGAATCAAAGGACTTGAAATCTATATTACATCTTCAAAATTCCTTCTTTTTTGCTATATTCTATTGGCCAAAACAGCCACATGTTCCAACCACACTCAAAGTAGAGTGGGTTATGCAGGGTATAATACCAGGGAATAGAGGTGGAATTCTCCCTACTACATTGCTCAATAAATACTTATTGAAAAGTAAATAAATAAAGATGGAGAATGGGCCTGTTTACTGTACTAATAATCCTTAGTTTTATATCATAGTCTTAGCAAGTTTTTAAAAAATATTAAGTAAAAATTAACAAGATAAGATTCATGTTTTAGAAAATTAGTCAAATAGAATTCATGTACTTGATGGCAGAAAATTCATATATTTTGAGGTAACATTGTCCAGTGAATGAGGACCACAATGAAGAAAAAGTTAAAAGGTTAGGAAAAAATAAGACAATATAGAAAATATTTAATGAAGAAAACTTGATGACCAACTGGATGTGGAGATAAAGAGCCTTCGGGCTGACTCAGTTTGCTAGCACTAACAATTGAAAGAATGTTGATATTTAGTCAAAAATGATTAAGCAAAGTTTAGGATCCTGAAAGTTTCACCCTAATTTTTAAGACATTTTTTTCTAAACACTGTCATAGCATTAAAAACAATTTGTTAAGCATCTAGTATTAATACAACAAAATAATATGTAGTCTTACTTTTCTGACTTTTGTACTCAGCATACATATTTTGATATTCACACATGTTGTTGCATTTAAAAGTTTATTTTATTTTATTTTCTGGCTTTATTGATTTATAATAGACAATTAGTTGCTCATATTTACATTTACAATTAAATGAGTTTTTTTCAATTATACTTGGCATACAACAGTATACCGGTTTCATTTGTACAGCACAGTGATCAGAGATTCACATAAGTCGCAAAGTAATCACCCCACTAAATCTGGTACCCCTCTTCCCCTTACATATTTATTACAATATTATTAACCATCTTCTCCATGCTACACTCTACATCTCCATGTCTATTCTGTAACTACCCATTTGTATCTCTTAATCTCTTATTTTTTTTTGCCGTCTCCCCAACACTCCTCCCACCTAGTAGTCTTCAAAATGTTCTATGTATCTATGAGTATTTCCGTTTTTATTGTTGTCATTTATTTTGTTCTTTAGAATCCACATGTAGGAGAAATCATGTGATATTTGTCTTTCTCTGTCTGACCCACTTCGTTATTTTTAATGTTGAGTAATATTCCATTTTATGAATTTTCCACAATTTAACATTCACCTTTCGATGTATTTCTTTTCAGTATTTTACTGAAATGAACATTAAGTTGCATCCACAATATTTTATATTTTTAGCTTACTAGTGTTGTACATCTTTTGTAAGATGTATCTCCAGTTGATTCATACTATTTAATGCTATTGTAAATAGCATTACATTTTATGTCAATATTTCAGTGTTAATTAAATTTCTAATATATAATAATACAGTTGATTTTTATATATTGACTTGCATACTGCAAGCTAGCTAAATTCACTAATTTGTTGAGTCTTCTCATACGTAGACTTTCTAAAAATTGCTAATCAAGTCATCTGTAAAGAAAATTTTTATCTTCTGCTCATATCTATACTTTTTTCTTGCTCTATTGTACTGGTTAGAATCTTTAGTACAATAATGAAGAGAAGAGATGAGAGTGGACATCCTTGCCTTATTTTGGTTCTTAGGAGAAAATCATTTATTCTTTTACCATTATATATAATGTTAGCTGGAGGTTTTCATAGATGTCCTTTACCAGGTTGAAGAAAGTTTATTTCTAGTTTGCTCAATTTTATTACGATTTTATGTTGGATATATAAATGCCTTTTTTGTACCAATTAAGATTATCATAGTTTCCTTTATATGTTAATGTAGTCAATTACATTGTTTGATATCAGAATGTTAAACCTACCCTGAATTCCTGGAATGAACCTCACTTAATTCTGATGTATTCTCTTTTTATTTACTGCTTTGCTTTAAGATTCAGATGTTTACTATTCTTAAGCTCTCTTTTTAAAAATTGAATGTTTTTAACATAATGATCCTTTTTATTCAAAATTCTTTGCTCTGAAATTTGCTTTTTTTGATATCAATCATTCCAGCTCTTTTGTGGTTACTGTTACCATGGTATATTTTTTCTATCCATTTAGGTTACATACTTGTAATCTATGTTTATCTTTATATTTAAAGTGAATTTCTATAGTTAGTCTATGATGGGGTCTTTTGTTTCATAATCAAAGAATATCTACCTCTAATTTAGGTATTAAAACCATTTGCTTTTAGTGCTATTACTGATAATTGTGGGTTTTATATCTAATATCTTGCTATTTTTTCTGTCTCATTTGTTCTTTTTTTCTTTTTTTATGTTTCAATTAGAATATATTAAATATATTTAATGATTCAATTTTATCTTTATTGGATTTGTAGCTAAAAATGTTTATTAGTATTTTATAAGTATCTTTGGATGTACAATATACATGTTTAATTTATTAAGTTTTAATTTAAAGTATAGTATACTTCTTAATGTATAATACAAGAACTTTCCAACAGTGAACTTCCATATCTTTCCTCCTGATTTTCTTATTTTTATCATGTGTTATAAGTATATAGTAAATAGAATTTTATCATTTTTTTCTTAAAGAAATTTTAAAGAGCAATTCAATAATAAAAATGTATTTTATATTTATCCAAATAATTACCATTTCTGGTGCTATTAATTCCTTTGTTATTAATTCCTGCTTGTAATGATTTTTCCCAATATTTATACGTCTGCAAAACTATATAATTTACCATGTTATTGGGCTAGAAGTGACATACAACAAATTGCACTTATTTTAAGTGTACAATTTGATACATTAAACGTATATACATCTATAAAAATACCAATATAATCAAAACAATGAACACGTCTTCATTTATACTTAATGTGATTATCAATATATTTAAGTTTATAATCTTACAATTTGTTTTATGTTGGTCCCATCAATTCTTTTTTATGTTTAACTCTTCATCTATAGAAATTTGGATTGACTAATTTTATAATTTTATTTTATTTTGTTGGTTTTATGAATTTATAACCTACACTTTAGGGTTTATAGTATATGATATACCTCTTTCACTTATCAAAGTTTGATAAGTGTATAATTAAGAATAAAAAATATAATTGCATATATCCTCCAAGCTCTTATGGTATTTTGCCAAACAAACATCTTATTTATACATATCCTATGGATTACAATGTACATTATTATTTTATTTGTTTTAACAATTACTTATTTTTTTAAAAGAATTGAACATCACAAAGCAATAATATATATTTACCACAGTACTTACCATTTTTGTGTCTTTTTTTCTTTTGTATAGGTCTATATTTCCATCTGGGATACGTTTTTAAGTTTAGAGAACTTTTAACATTTCTTACAATGTGGGCCTCTTATAGGCAGTCTTTCCATTTAAGTGTGTTTAAATCATTTTTATTACATGAACATTTTTGAAAGGTACTTTTTCTGAGAATAGAATTCTAGATTGACTTTTTAAAAATATTTCTAGCAGTACTTTAAAAATAATCCTCCAGTCTTCTCACCTGTATTGTTTCTGAAGTGAAATGCATGTCATGTTTATTTTGATTCTCTGTATCTAATGTTTTTCTACATTCTTTAAAGAGTTTTCTTTTTATTACTGGTTTTGTAAAATATAAATATTCGTTCACTGGTTTAGTTTTCTTTTTTTCTTTTTTCCTTCGTTTATCTCGTGCTTAGGGTTACTGAGCTTTTGTTTCTGTGTATTTAAATATTCTATCACATTTGGAAAGTTTTTGGCCTTTATTATGCCAATAATTTTTCTGATACCCTTCTGTCTTCTCTCTTCCAAGGATACCAATTACATGTATTTTAAGCTGCTTAATGTTGTCCCTAATTCAGAGATACTTTTACATTTTTAATTTTTTTTCCTTTCTATGCTTCATTTCGGATTTTCTTATTTCTATGTTTTCAAGTTCCTTAATATTTTATTTTTAAATGTCTAATCTGTTCTTAAACCATTCAGTGTATATTTCATTTCACAAGTAGTTTTCATAACCTGAATTTCAACCTGAATCTTTTTTATAACTTCCAGGATTCTTTTTGAATTTGTGAGCATAAAGAATATGATCATAATAAACATGTTTTTGTTCTTGTCAAATTATTCTATTATTTGCACCAGGTATGAGTCGATTTTCATTAATTGCCTTTTTTTCTCAATAAGGATTATATGTTTCTGCATCTTTGAGTGCCTGCTAATCTTGGATTGGCTTCTAGACATCGTGACTTTTACATTACTGGGTACTAGACACATTCATTCTCTTACATTTAATCTTTATTGGTTCTTGGATGCAGTTCATTGAAAACAGTTTGATCATTTTGGTCCTTAAACTTTTAAGATTTGTCATCAGAGTGGTGTTTAATCTAGGGTTCACTATTCCCCACTACTGAGGCAAGTCTCTTCTTTTTACTTTATCTGATGCCCTGTGAGTTATGAGGTTCTCTAATACAGCTGGTGGGGACAACCATAATTTCTTGCTTTATGTGAGTACCACGTACAATTTCATTACTCATTTGTGGACATTTCTTTGCCCGGTCACAGGTAGTTTCTTCACATTCACAATTTCATTACTCATTTGTGGACATTTCTTTGCCCGGTCACAGGTAGTTTCTTCACATGTATTGATCATACATGTAGCTTGTCAGGAATTCTTTATAGATCTCCAGGGTCTCCTATCTCTCTGTCTGTCTGTCTGTCTGTCTGTCTGTCTGTCTGTCTGTCTGTCTATCTGTCTATCTATCTATCTATCTATCTATCTATCATCTATCTATCTAATCTTTCATCTATCTTCTATCTATCATCTATTATCATCATCTATCTATATCTATCATCTATCTATCATTTATCAATCTGTCTATCAATCTATCTATTATCTATCTATCTATCTATCTATCTATCTATCTATCTATCTATCATCTATCTATCATCATCATCTATCATCTATCTATCATCTATCCCTCTTTAGTACTCTATGTACTTCAGCTATCTTCTTTCTCTAGACTTCCAGCTCCACCTCTACGTTTCGGGGAGACCTGCAAACTCTGCCTGGTTTCCTTTTCTGGCAAATAGCTTGGAAACTCTCTTTGGGTGGTAATATAGGGTAATAGTAGTGCTCATTTATTTATTTATTTTTGTTCCTCAGAAACCACTGTCCTTGTTGCCTGATGTTCAATATCAAGAAAACCAAATTTCATATGTATTTATGTATTTTTTCAGGAATTTTTGTTTGTTTGTTTCATGTAGGAGGGTAAATCTTCTTTTTTACTATCATTCTTTTTACTCATAAATGAAAATTCTCATATGGTCTCCTTAACCAATTACCTGTATTCAATTTTCAGATGGTATTTTATGTTCATTTTCTCTGAATTCCAAAACTGTCTTTCTTTGAATTTTAAATTTTGCTACTACTTACCTGTTGCTTTTACATGCAATCTAAAATTAGACATTGTGCTAAGTGCTCAACTCTCCATCTAAGATACAACAACTGTATTAATATTTCTTGGATATTTTTACCCAGCAATCATAATCTCTGCATTACAATAAAGCATGATCCCAATGAGTATTATTCATCACAATATTTAGTAAATTTTACATCATCCTCTGGTTTTGTGATAACAATGATCTTGAACGGACATGAGAAAGAATGATTTCATGAGATATAAATAGGTACCAGCTAATACTGGAATGGGTTTGAATAGCAGCAATTTAGTGAATTACCTTACAAAACACTAAAAAACACATTAAAGTGTCATCTGTGCATTTGAGAATAAAGGGTAAATTTATTTTCTATGGCTTTCAAAATAGCTATCTTTCTGCTCTGAGATGCAGAATCATGATGATCATGTGCTCCGCTTTCAGTTAGCTAATAGTAGAGAACTTCAAACTTAGAGCTGGAGAGTTGATAGATTATGGGGATGGGGAAATGGGAATGTCCAGTATGAGAAAGTCACTTAGATAGTAACAGGATTCTTTTTTTTTTTTTTAATTCATATCTCAATCTTGTCTACTTCATTGTTAGTAAATACAGAAAAAAAAATTGGAGTCAAGCTTGAATATTTTAAAACCACACTTATGTGCAAATATGACTCCAGAAACAACAGTTAGGAATGCCTGAGTAAAGTAAGGTATAAGTTAGGAATAATATACTATTAGGAGCCATTAGAAGCCTGGTGATGAATACTTTTATTGCCAATCTAGCTCATCCCTGCCAATACCTTTATGCTGTTACTAGGTAATGGCTTGAGTTTTCTGCATCCTAATATTTCTACTTAAAATGGTATGCAAATCTGTTTCTTTTTATTTCAAGACATCAGCTAAATATTTTAGAAGATTTAACATAAACTTATCACCAAATATGAATTATTTTAAACATTATTTTAAAACATATGACTGTTAAAGACATTGATTTGATTTAAACCATCAACAACTTCACAATAAAGTATGTAGCAAATATTCTACCTATTAATTACTAAAAACAACATGCCACTCCTGCTTCTGAATACAGAAATAAGTTTGGTCACTTTCCTTGGACTAATGCATAGTATAACCTATAATATTACAAAACAAATCTACATTCTTTGATAATAGGGAATTACTAAATTATTAGTACTTGACAGAAACCTACTGCACTACTAAAATATAGTATGAATTCCTGTATTATTTTAACTGCTGTTTTCCAGTTGCTGTTACTTTTTAAAGTGTCATTTACTTCTAGAATTTTGCATTTTCATAGTTATTAAAGATTAGTTATCTGCTTTGTCTACCTGTTGTACTACTCCCTGACCTCCTGGTTTCACTAATCTGAGCTCACAATTATTACATTCCTTTATATATTCTTTTCAAGACTTTATTTCATTTAATCATCTGATTTTAGGTCTTATTCTTTCTAAATTCTTCTCATTCTACTCTAATCAATAAGAGAATCATTGTATCTCAGCCATATATTGTAAACTCCCATTATTTTTATGGTTCTATTTTTTTGGGTTTTCTAGTTTCACATATTGGGAAGTTGTACTACACACTCTGGTCTCATTACAGATTGTTCTTTTACACTCTGTCTTCTTGGACTCTTATTTCTTAATGTGCTATGTACTCTCTTTTGCTCTCAGTTCTCAATAATCTTCTTAGCTTTTACCATGAAATAATTATTAACTGTGTATTGTGGATTTTGTTAGAAAATTAATGTTTTTTTTTTTTTTTTTAGGGCTATGGCTTTGATCAGTGTGTGGCAGAAAGGTAAAACACATGCATTTTACTGACAAAATGCCAGGATTCGAAAACTTAGTCAAACATTTTGGAGAACTTTACTGTTTGAAACTCCAATTTATTCATCTAGAAAATGGATACTCAAATAATTTAATACCTGTTGTGAGTTGAATTGTGTCTCAAAAAAGATAATGTCTAACCCCCAATACCTCAGAGAGTGACCTTATTTGTAAATAGGGTCATGATAAATGTAATTAATTAGGATGAAGTCACAATGGAACAGGGAGAGTCCTTAATCCAATATGACTGGTGTTCTAATAGAAGAGGAAAACATCTTGTGAAGACAGAGGCACACAGGCAGAATGATATGTCATCATGGAAGCAGAGATGAAAATACTGCAACTGCAAGCCAAGGAGCACCAAGAATTGCCAGCATACTACCAGAAACTGGGAAGAGACAAGTAGGATTCTTCCTTAAAAGTTTCAAAAGGAGCACGACCTTGCTGACATCTTGAGTTTGCACTTCTCACCTCCACAGCTATGAGACAATTTTTAAAATTGTTTTGTCATTCAATTTGTGCTAATTTGTTACAGCATCCCTAGGAAGTTAATAATAATATATTACCTTGCAATGTTGTCTTCATGAGTACATTAAACATTATGTGATAGGAATCTACTTCTGAGTCTGTCTTATAGAAGTGCTCTAAAATATTAAGTGTTGTCACTATTATTCCTAATATTTGCTCTTACAAATATCAAACATTTTTTTTCCCATGACTCTTCAATTTCAGGTATGAAACTAATGTTTCCTTCATGGGTGAGCTATAGGGGGCAAAATAGTCATATTTAGTATGCTAAAGTTTGAATCACATTTAAACTATTTCTACCCCATCAGAAAATCTCAGAATATTTAAATACTTCCTGTCAAAACACAATTAGTTTGCAACTATATTTCCTATTAATATATATTAAGAATTTCTAATTTTCCTTACAAAAATCATATTTTGAATTTATCTAAAAGCATGTTGTGGAGAAAGGTTAGAGTAAGGTGGAAGCCATTCACCTTTTTCTAATAAAATGTTGTGGCACCGCTATGGGATTTGTTGGTCTGTTTGTCTTCCTAATAGTGTTGTACTCCACTTCTGTCTTTGCCAGCCATTCTCTCAGATAATCCTGTCCTGAGCAGCCAATACTGGAACCCAACAGATGGAGAGCAAAAGGAAAGTCCCAGAGGAGAGCCTCTGAAGAAATCTAGAGGATCAAAGACATGCAATTAGCAAACTTTGGATCTGACAATGAAAACTTAGAACTTATTCAATAAATGTAAAATTTATGTGAGAGAAGAGTAGGTATTTTCACTCTTAAGGATGCATCTGCAATTGCAATTATTCAAATAATTAAGATAAAAATAAATAATTAAAAAATGTCACCTAATTCATGTTAAGATATAATGAAACAATTCTCCTAGGTCTAAAATTACTCCCTGAGAGTGAGTTAAGCAACAGGGATGCTGCATTAACTCCACCACAATAATATGTCATCTCAAATCATCAGAATCCCAATTTCTCCAGTGGGAAATCATACCCTAGGAGAATATGACTGATTATACTTAGAAATATTCATTGTGATGTTTTTTAAAATGATCCTTGAAGCTTAATTTTTCATAATACATATACATAAAATTTACCACACATAAAAATATTGATTTTCTTTCATATTATTCTTATTGTTCATGACTTTAGAATGACAAAGTTATCACTTATAAATTAATTAACTTATTTTTTTTAGATGAGACAATCCTTGGTTGACCTCACAGATTGCAAGGACCTTGTCAGCTTATAATCCTTTATTTTTAAGTTTTTTTTTATGCCTACAGCACCTAGTCTTCCTAGGTGGTCTCCCATCCAAATACTAACCAAGCCCGACCCTGCTTAGCTTGAGATCAGATGAGATCGGGCTTGTTCAGGGTAGCATGGCCGTAGACCAAAAAAATAATCATTTATTAAAAATCAAATAAATTTGGCAAAAAAAAAATACATTCTTTGAAACATTTATGTAGATCATTCACACAAAAATAATTTGAGGAAATAATAAGTTCATAATCACAATCAAGTATGTTCTAATGAATTTATCCTATATTACTGTTAATAGTTGTATATGCTCATTAGAGAAAAAAGACACAAAAACAATAGCAGTACAACTAAAAATAGTATTTGACAGACTGCATTGATCCTTTAGTCTACTGAGAACAAGTAACCATTCTAGCCACCGAATCTTACATAGGTAGTGATTTAAAATAAAAGATTGTGTAAACAAGTTATAGTTTAGAACTTTTATCAAGAAAAATGCACATGTTTGAATCACTCTTAAGTGCATATTTTAATATATTGTATATAGTTTATTAGAAATTTTAAAATGTTGAATAAATATAATATTTTGTAACTTTAATTTTATTAGTAACTACAGGTAAAACAGTCAAAAATCAAACAGATCCAGAACCAACTCTAGAGAAAAGCCCTGCTACATTTCAATAAAAATGTCAATATAATTTTTTTAGCACATGTGTGATAAGAAAGCTAATTCCAGGGTATTTAAAAACACTACAACACGAATTGGGTCCTTCTTTACAGGCAAACTGATTACACAGACAATAGTAGATAAGGAAGCTTGTACTTTTCATTTATACTACCTATATTCAGTTAGAAGCTCACTCACTAGTCTGTTCAGATAATTGATTATCAAATGACTCTGAAATGTTAAATTTTAAAAATAAATAGATCTGGCATGTTATATCTGTTGTGTATTTTTATTGCATTTATTGTATTTATTATATTTTATTGATGCATAATTTAAATAATATCCTATTAATTTCAGGTATACATCACTGCAATTTAATGTTTATATACATTACAAGATAATCCCCATGCTAAGTTTAGTTACCATCTATGGCCATACCGAATTATTACAATACTATTAAATGGCAAACTTGAACTTTTTAAAAATGAAATGTGCACAATATGCATGATTATTCTTCAGTTCATACCTGCATCTCTAACAGTACTGAACAATTATTTATAATATATAATAGAGATATTATAATTATTATATAGAGATAATCTCTTTAACTACCAATTTAGCTAGAAGTAAATATTTCATGTTATGTTTTCCAATTACTTTTAGCTATAAAATATATTTGTATGAGCATTAAAAAGTTAAATATTGGAAAATATATCCTCTTTATTTGATTGAATTTTGACATACATATGTCAAAATTTTGCTACGATTATTACTATAATTTCCATTTTGTTATTAGATTTCAAAATTTTGTTTTATAAATTTTAGAACTACCATAGTATGTTGGAGATGGCTGATAACAGCTCATGAAAGCTGGATTAAATTTTTAGAATTTTGTGAGTTGTTAGAATCCACACTGACAGCTTGAAATCTGCCATATTAAAATTATTTACATAACAGATATAGGCAAATGCTGCAAACTAGAGATATTTTTCTCCCCTTAGGAGAGCTAATTTTTCAGTATTTACCAACAAATCACAAAATCACATATGTAAAATAATTCTTTAAATTTTCTAACTATGGTAAGAAGAATGCCTCCTCCATCCCCGTCCCTAAAACCCACAAATGTAATGGTGTCTCAGTTGTTGAAACCTGCAAATAGTTTTTATTACATGACAAAAGAGACTTTGTAGATGCAATTAAGGTTATGGACCTTAAAACAGGAAATTTGTCTTGGATTACCTAGATAAGGACAAAGAGCTCCTAAAATCTCATGAATTCTTAAAGGCAGAGAACTTTCTCAAGCTAGGGGCATGAGTGATAAGACAAAGAGAGGTTTCAGAGAGATTTGGAATGTAAGAAAGACTTGGCTCATTATCACTGGCCTTGGAAATGATTGGGGCCATAAGCCAGGTAATATGGGAGGCCTGAAGAAGTTGACCATGATCCTTGGTGATAATGGAGACCCTGGTCCTACAACTGAATGGAATTGAATTCTACCAACAACTCGAATGAACCAGGATGTGGATTCTCCATCAGAGCCTCCTGAAAAGAGCTCTGGCAACTCATACCTTGATTACAGCCTGTGAGATCTAATGCAGAAAAGCTAACTAAGTCTCCATGGTCTTTTAATCTATAGTATTGTAAGATGATAGATTTGTCAAAGTTTTAATCAAATTCAAATATTTTTAAAATATGAAAACTTGCTGAAAATATTTCATTGTATATATTATCACATCTTTTTTATTCATTCATCTATAAATGGATACTTAGGTTGCTTCCATATCTTGGCTATTGCAAATAATGCTGCAACGAACATAGGGGTGAATATATTATATTAGTCAACAATAAAAAAGAATGAAATTTTGCCATTAGGTTTAACATGAGTGAACCTAGAGGCTATTATGCTAACTGAAATAAGTCAGACAGAGAAAGACAAATACAGTATGATTTAATTTATACGTGAAATCTAAGAAAAACAAAACAATTGAATAAATAGAACATATAAAAACAAACGCATACTACAGAGAATAAACTGATGGTTGCTATTGGGGAGAGAGGCTAGGGAGATTCATAGAAAAAGTAATGGAGAATAAGAATTACAAATTTCCAGTTATAATATTAAAAAAGTAATTAGGGATGTAATGTAAAGAACAGGGAACATAGTAAATAATATTGTTATAACTTTATGTGGTGACAGATGGTTACTAGACTTATTGTGCTGTTTACATCTTAAGATATCTAAAAGTTGAAGCAATATGTTGTACAGTTGAAATATAATTTTGTATGTGAAATATAGTTTAATAAAAATATAAAATTTGAATAATCTGTATATCATTTTTGCTTACAATCCATGACTTTTACTTTATAGTTTTCCAAGTTAGTATTTATGTTTTTAAGCAAGTATGCAAAATAGTCTTGATAACCTTAAAAAATATACTTTGTTATATGGACAAAGATGATATAGATGATAATCATTTTCTTAAAAGAGACAAAAAAAGTTTCAATTAATGAAGATACTACAAATATGTTACTTATCTTTAAAAGTTACAAAAGTTTGTGTTTCTTAATTGTTATATAAATGGCTGAATTGTTTTAAAATCTTTAATAGTGTGTTTAAAATCAGTTCCAAGCAGTCAATTATTATTCAATTAGTATCAGTTAAGACAGAGCTTTAGAACTGTCTTGATGTGGAGGATCTTTGGGTCTATACAGAGCTTACCTAATGTTAAGAGATTAAGAACTTTTACTGTTATGAAAATATGTTAATGAAACACATACTAAATTAATGTAAGTAAGTACAGCACGACATTTTTGTAGCTAACATTTGGAAATAATTTATGATAAATTAAGAAACAGACTTTGGAAGAATGTTGTATTTTAATTTAATTATGATGTAAAAATCTAAATTAATTTAGATTTATACATTTCTACAAGATACGGCAAAGGGAGAAATTTTCAGAACTTTTTTTTCTCCTCTGGCTTTATCGAAATATAAGACAATTAGTTGCTCATATTTACATTGTACAATTCAGAGTTTTTTTTTTTTCTATTATAGTTAGCATACAATAACATATTAGTTTCAGTTGTACAGTATGATTAGAAAACCATATAACTCACAAAATGATCAGCCAACTGAATCTAGTATACCTCTTCCCTCTTAAATATTTATTACAACATTGTTAACTATTTTCTTTATGGTACACTTTATATCTCCATGTTTATTTTGTAACTATCCATTTGTACTAATCCCTTTGCACTTTTTCGCCATTCCCCAACCCCACTCCTATCTAGTAGTCCTCAAAATATTCTCTGTATCTATGAATTTACTTCCATTTTTGTTGTCATTGCTGTTTATTTTGTTCTTTAGATTCCACATGTATGTGAAATCATGTGATATTTGTCTTTCTCTATCTGACTTATTTAATTCAGAGCAATAACCTCTAGGTCTATGAAGGCAATATCTTTTTTCATCACCTTCTTTTTAGTCTGTGTATATCTTTTAATCTGAAATAAGTCTCTTGTAGGCAGCATTTGTAGGAGTTCTGTTTTCTTAGCTATTCAGCCACTCTACCTTTTGGTTGGAGCACTTAATTCTTTTCCATTTGAGGTACTTGTTAATAGGAATGTAGTTATTGCCATTCTTTATTCTTGTTTTTGATACATGTTTTTCCTTCTTAAAGAAATCCCTTTGACATTTCCTGTCATACTAGCTTGGCATTGATAAATTCCTTTAGCTTATTTTTGTCTGGGAAGCTCTTTATCTGTCCTTTGACTCTAAATGATAGCTTTGCTGGATAAAGTATTCTTGTTCGTAGATCCTACGTTTTCATCACGTCAAATATTTTGTGCCAAACCCTCCTGTCCTGCAATGTTTCTTGTGAGAAATCAACTGCCAACCTTATGGGTACTCTCTTGTAAGAACTAATTGCTTTTTTCTTTCTGCTTTTAAGATTCTCTCTTTGTATTTAAACTTTGGCATTTTAATTATAATGTGTCTTGGTGTGGGCCTCTTTGAATTCATCTTTTTTGAGACTCTCTGAGCTTCCTGGGATTATATGTCTATTTCCTTCACTGGGTTAAGGAAGTTTTCCATCATTAATTTTCAAATAGCTCTTCAATGTCGTTTTCCTTCAGGTACTCCTATGACATGAATATTTTTACATTTAATAGTGTCCCATGGGCTCCTTAAATTATTATTATAGTCTTGGCTTCTCTTTTCTTTTTGTTCTGATTGAGTGTCCTTGGCTTCCCCATTCTCTATATTGGTGGTTAGATACTCTTCTTTATTCACTTTGTTTATTCTATTTAATATACTTTTTATATCAGAGAATGTGTTCTTCATTTCTGACTGGTTCCCTTTTATAATGTCCACTTCCATTTTTATGTCTTTTTATCTCTTTGTTAAAGTTCTCATTAAATTAATCTACACTACCCCTAAGTTCATTGAACATCTTTATAACCAGTATTTTGAACTCTGCATCTGTTAGATTGACTCTATTATTCCTGGATCTCTGTTCTGTTCTCTCATATGGTTTCAGAGAATCCTCTGGGCAGAGCAACCTCTGTTATCTAGTTTGATGATGTCTCAGCTATGGCAGTGATGAGTCTGTACATTGGGAGGAGAGAGGGCTCAAAAGAGAAACAATATAAACCTCCAGCACTTCTACCCAGGAGAAAGCCTTACCTCTGGCCCTTGTTCTGACAACCCTGTAAGTTCTGTCCTCCTGTAAGTCCTTGGTGCCCCCTGTACAGCTGACCCGGTGCTGGTGCTCAGAGTGAACAGATTTGTCACTGCGAAAGTCTGCTCGCAGACACAGACCCTTTAAGAGGAGTCTGCAGCGGCCACAGTCTGTTTCCCACTCAGCCACTTGGGACCGGGAAGCCTCGTGTCTTCTCCCCTTCTACCTTCTACCTTCTACTGTTGGAGGGTGATTTTTTATTTCTCTCCTTAGATGTAATGCTTCTGTTCATTTAGATCCCAGGTGACTTTGCTCACTTTTTACTCTGTGTTTCTGTCACAACTTTGATTTGATTGCAAGAGGGATGAATAAAGCCTCTATCGTCTATACTATATTTTTCTTCTAGAATTTTTTGAAATTAGATCATAATTGCAATAATTATATATTTTATAAATATAAAAAATAAATGCACTTAATTCCTCAGTATATTGTCTTATATACATGACTTATGAAACTAATCTGTTTACTCTTCTAAGGGGAAACATTCATTCAATTCAGAAGAATTTATTAAATAAACAACTTAGCATCAGGTAAACATTTTACTTAGACAATCAAATGTTTTATTTTACAAACATTCTCAGTTTTGGTCATTTTTTGCTTTATAAGTAAAAATACATAAAATAAATTGAATGAAATGTTCAAAAATATAAATCTTAAATTTAGTGAGAGTCTTCTCTCATTAACTAAACAAACCTTCATTTGGAGATGAGAGAAACAGAAATGAAGAAGCACAAATGTATCTGACAACAAAATTATTTTGCACAGTAATGCTGAATACGCTTCATTTTCTACACTATTAAAAATAAATTTATGTAATTTGAAAGCATATATGTATTTATATATAATTTTATATATTTAAAAACATATTCATATTATCTATATTTGTGGAAGCACACACATATATATAGAATTTAATGATTTCTTTAAGATGATAAAAATATAGTTTATTTTGTATTAATTCTAGACATTATTTAGAATTTTTGTGATTTCAATTAACAGGTTTGTTCCTTTTCATTTCAGGATTATTTTAGATAACAATCCTCAATTTACTAAGAACTATTACTACTGACAAATTTTGATGAAATAAAATTCTATCTTCTTTTACAATTGCGTAACATGTTTAATAATCATCCACCCATTAATGGAATTATACCAATGCCATAATTTGTATCCTTTCTAAGTCTTGAGCTTTTATGTATTTCTAATACATCATTAGGTTTGAGATTTATAATAACACATTATCAATTAGAATGGGCCATATTTGAACTTATTTGAATGATGTTTAAAATCTTATTTTGAAACATTTCATAGACTGTTAAAGGTTTACTTTAAACACATTCGTCCATAAGCAAGTCCTCAGAATCCTCTTCTTCCGTGACAAGACCAAAGAACCTGGATGATGCTAATCTAGAAGGACATCCACAGCTCATGAAAGAATCATCACCGCTAATCAAATCAGAGAGAAAACCCACCACTCTGCACCACTGGAGACATTTCATGCACTGAATATTTCATAAGAAGAAGGCTCTAGCTGAAGCAGAAATTCTCAACAACTTCAGATTGTGTGCAAATATTTACTTAAACATTCTAGCACAGTCCAATTGATGTGCAGCAACAACACCAGTAAGGCTGGAATGATCTTTATAAATTATGGTAATTATATGTGACATGATTCTTGCTAAGTCACAGCAGCTTGTCTTGGCACCTCTTGCGTTGCCAGTAATCCCCCTACTTGCATGATTAAGTGGGCAGGGTGCCACAGGGAATCTGATGCAAACATAATGACAAAGTCTGTTTCACTGCTTAAAATAAACTCAGTGGTTGGATTGTACAAATGTGAAAACACAATCAAGAACTGACAACAAGCCCCTGAGTCAGGAGAATTGATATAGGGGTAGAACTTGAAAGCCCTGGAAAATTTTGTCAGTATGTCAAAATTTGCAACACCAATCCTTTGTTATGATGACACACAATGTCTTACTACATTTTTCTCTATATATTTATATAATATCTTTGCCTTTACATGCATATAGAATAAAAAATGTTCAAAGATTCAAAGGAACAAAAAATTTATTTTTATTGTTTTCAAAGATTATTTTTGCAATATCCTGACAAGTGCTTTGAATGTTGAATATAGTCAAAGATTAAAATATGAATAACTAGGAATGAAGCATGGTAATTTAAAATAATTGCAAGTTTGATAAGAAAAAATTAATTTTCATGAATATTAACCAACCAATCTATATTTTTTTTACTACACTTGGACAATGAACACTACTTCTTGATACTTTCTCAAATTTGATTCCTTTTGCAGTTCCTCTATCCTCAGAATATTAAAATAAATTTAACTATCAGTTCTTTAATTGTTTACACAAGTCAGTTTCCTTTTATCATTCATATATATTCTGATATCTTGTAATTTAAGTGTTCTTATTTGGAGTTCAGCCTTGAAATAGGTTTTCAAGTGTTAGTATAAAGAAGGACTGATGGGTTAATGGTGCAGAGAGAGGAAAATAATTTAGTAAATGGTTTACCATCTTAACTACCAAGGTTATAAGAAATAGGGTAAGATAACAAAGTGTTTGATATGTGAGTAAAAGTGAAAGAATAAAAATTTTCTTTAATTTTGATACATATAACAAATTCACAAATACATAAATTAAAATGTTAATTAGTAGTTATCATCGAGGGTATATATTCAATTTATTAGAATGGTAATGGAAAGTAGAAAAATGGAAACACTGGATATCAATCAAAGGAAAAATAAAAGTTAAGTCATCAAATTTAAGGCATATATAATAAATAAGAATAGATTTTTATATTAAAACAAACTTTTCAGGTACATAAGAGAAATCTAATACTGCAGATAAGAAATCTAATACTTGTTTCTGCTGTGAATATCAAGTATGAACCTTGAAGTTGTAAAGTAAATTTAAACAAAATATTTCCTCGTGGCTATGGTGAGTTTTTTGTAGCAGATCAAGGCTTCAAATGTAAGCAACTGAGCATGATATATAAAATTATTTAAAATATCATCTGTTAAAATGACTCAGAGAGCTTCCAAGGCAGTAGGACTTGAAGACTAAAGATCCAACAGATAAAGAAATCTCAGAATTGTATCATGCCCATTTATTTGGGAAGCAGAGTTTGATGTTAGAAGTTTAACTGATCTGTGGAGAAAAGCCAATGGAACTCAATATGGATATTGGCATTTCTCTCCTGGGTATATCATCCTTGGGAAATGGAGGGTTTTATGGATACTTCTTAGGGAAACAGGTAGTAAGCAATCTTAAATGATAAATATACTCTGGTATTGCAATCTCTAAACGATTGGGGCTTTAAAAATATACCATGAACGTTCTGTTAATTCGCTGCATTTTTTTATAAGCCAACTTTAGTCCAGGTTTCATTCAGTCAACTATGAGAGTTATAGTTAGCCCCTCCAGCTTAAATTTGAATCCAGGATTTGTGCTACATGAGTCTATATCAATATATTCACCTTAACACATTTTTATTTTCCTTCTACTCCGATCGCATGCTATTATAACCCATTCTCATGTATATTCTCCATGTTTTTGTAATATAGTTTGGTGAAAGTTTTGCAATTCGTTTGGTATGAATTTCACTTTCTCACAGGTTACATCTTGTAATTTACCCTAAGGTAACTATTGGGACTAGATCTAGAAGCAATGAGCTGCAATAGGATTATGTACGTACTAGGTTCAATAGTTCCTTTCAAGGCAGCTATTTCAGCAGAGGCCACTATATATTCTGTAAGCAAAGGGAAATCAACCTCTTCAGACATGAAAGAAAAGGATGCTTCTAGTAGCAAAGGAGTATAAACAAAGTCTGGGGTTTCAAAGTTTTCATCTTCAATTTTTCTCATATAACCTCAACCCAAATTTTACTGTCTTTCTTCTTCTCTAAATTTTAACTCTGTAAAATTAGAAATGAAATTCACTTTGTATGTTATCCAACAACATGAATAGATTGCAGATTTTGTTTTCAGAAATCACACCTTTAAGCTGCAGGAGATAAGGGATTTTTGTTGTTATATTTTTGTTTTTGTTTTGTTTAATGGTCATTCATAAAAGTTTTTAGGTTTCTTATGTGAATTTTGAGCTTAGAATTTAAAGCAATAAACTCATTTTCTTTGTCTAGATTTTCCAGCACTTAGAGGTGACCAAATAACTCCATTATACTACCTAATTTTATTAAAATATTTTATAGCAGAAAATAATGGTCACTCAATGCCTTGCATTTTATATGCATTAGATTATAGGGGACTACATGTAATAATTTGAGTAACTTCTTTGTCACCACTTCTGTGGATTACTAATGTCCCTTTTTTATTAAAAATATGTTTAATACTCTTAAAAGTAAGTCAGATATTTAATTTCTAAGTTCATTCTTGTCTTTTTTCATCTGCAATAACTCCTAGTACCAGTTTTCAAGCCACTCTTTTTTTTAATCTATTGTTATTTTGATACTTACTGTACTCTTCTCTTTCCGCACAATTTTCTTGGGACAACTCTTTACAACTGCCATTTATATCATAATGACTCTCAGTCCATTACTGAATTTTCTTTGGAATTCTAGAACGATGTCTAAATACTTAAAATATTTATTTTATGTAGTTGTCTTATATGCACTTCAAATCAATATATCCAGTTTTAATCTTCTTACCTCATTCTGCTATACTGCAATTTTCTCAACGTTGCCTGTCTCTGCAAATGGTTCTTCCTTTATGAAGGTCTGAAATTTTCATTATCCTTGACCCCTTTTCCTTAGATATCAACCCTGATCTAATCAATCACTAAGTCCTATCTAGTTTACCTTCTAAATAAATCTCTAATTTTATTACCTCTCCCATTGTCACAGACTCTAATTAACAGGTCATAATCATCCTATTCTTGAATTACTGTATTTGCTTATTGTTTCTAGTAGTGTTCTTATGAAGTCTTTAGGGTTTTCTACATAAAGAATCATGTCATCCACAAATAGTGACAGTTTGATTTTTTTCTTTCCTATTGGGTTGCCTTTTATATCTTTCTCTTGTCTGATTGCACTCATTAGGACCTCCAATGTTATACTGAATACATATATTTATATAACATATACCTACATATGTATATTTATGTTTTATATATATAGCCTTGCAGGTCGGATTAACCTGTAAACCCACTTAGATCACTCTGAATGCTATAAGGTTTGTGTAACCATATCCTGTAATTTGCTAAAAGTTTAACATAAGGCTTGAGACTTAATTAGTTAAATGTTCTTCCATACCTATGCCATCCCTGAAATTGATGGATGTCAAAACTATCTTTTCAGAAAAAAGCCAAGGATGATTTACAGAACCATGGGGGCTAATCCAGTTCAAGCTGCCAGAAACTGGCCAAAGCGGCCAGGAAGACTCTATACTGACCTCTTCATGAACTATTCTCATTATATCTTCATTATAATACTAAAACTTCCTCCCATTGATGGAGATTTTCTGCCATTTTGAACATGTGATATATGCATGACATATTTTCTAACTGTACATGTGCAAGAATATCCCCACCTATATATGTAATGATGAAGCTCCCCTCCATGTTTATGCATAATGTCTCTGAATAAAGATGAATTCAATCCTTTGTGCTGAGATGGGATGCTCTGAGGAAATGACTCTTCTCCCATCTCCTTTCCCCCCCACCCCCACCTTGTCCCATGTGTCTTTGCCTGCCTTCTCGCAATAATGCATGTTCCTTCTCATAAAATCTTGGCTGGCAACTACTGAATAATTGGATCTGGTTCAGTCTGGTAACAATCTGTCTATATAGATAAAGAAACTAATATTTTTGAGATAGAGGTTTACTAAAATTAAAATTATAATTAGAAAAAGTAATAGAAGTTTAATAAAATTAAAAAAATTCCACAAAGTTATCTTTATTACTAATTGAGATATTAATAGTGATTTCTTAGTCCAATTAATCTTTTCATTGTTTTTTCTCTACTCTTCATGCAGCAGTAAATTCCATCCTCATCCATTAGCTTCAAGGTAAAATATTATGTATAACAACAAAGACAAATTCTTCATGTTTAGTTTTAAATAGTTACTTGAATCTTGTAATAAAAATGAAAATATGGGACTTTGATTATAAAAGTTTGTGTATGTGTGGGAGGGTAGTGTTTGTATATGAAAAAGATAAAGAACTATGCATTATGTGATAATATAATTTCGTGACTTTATATATTACTAAGCTACTATAACTAAAGATTAGATGTTTGATTCAATGTCTACTATGATGAAAGTCTCTAACCATATGTTCTAGGAATGGTCTTGTTCAATATTTATATTAATGATTTGCACAAAGACATGTGCTACATGGCAATAATACACAGATGGCACAGAGCAGATGCATATAACATAAGAATAAACACTCTGTATGGTGAATAAGTAAAAGAGAAAAAAAGCAAACAAGAAACAAAACCACAGCAACCAAAAACTGTTCTCAAACAAGAGGAAGGATAAACGCAAATAATAAGATTATAGTCCACAGGGATGAGTATAAACTCCAGCATTTTGCTTATAACAATGCATTGAATAGATTAAGAATGGTTACTGAAACCAAAACAGTTCTTGTGACAGATTTAATCATTCATTTTGGATTATGACTTAGCAAAACTACACACCTATTTTAATTGGGCTTAATTTTACAGGAAAATTTACCAGGGTTGATTTTGGTCTCATGGCATCATCTAACAAAAGGAATACATCATCCCTGTGACTCCTGTATTATTAATCTGCTTGTAAAGGCTTTGTTACCCATCCAGATCTATTTCTAATTAGATGGAAGACTATTCTTAATTGATCTTTCTACCTCAAGGCCGTTACATCAGATTCAAAGGCATTATTCATTGGATTATTTTCTTCATTGTCTATTTAGATTAAAATAAGAATCAAGGCCAAGTATTTTACATTTCTTATGTAGAAAATTAAAGCAATTTTTTGAAGTCCTACCACCTAATATAACTTATCTTTGATTCACACTTGTCAAAAGCATATATAAACATAATCATAGTTTTATGACTGCTTTTCTCTTTCCAAGGAGAAAATATATTCACATTATTTTGTTAGGAATTTTTTTTTAAAACAAACCATATCTCTTTTTGTGTGTGTATGCTTCTTATGTTAGGTAAAAGGATTACAAACAGAATAGAAAGAATGTCCACATACAGTGAGTGTTTCCCAGTACAATTTTAGAAAGTAGCACTTAGAATTGCAAATGATGACATTTCCTCACCCCTATTTCATTCAATTTTCTGACTAGTAGGACCACTTCATTTTCTAGGACTCTCAGGAAAGATATAAAATGAAGAAAACTTTCACATTCTTAGCTGCACTTGTTGTTATGCCAAGGAAATTTAAGACAAGACTTTTCCATTGGGAAGCTATTTGCAAATAACCTTGACATTGTACTGTAGGAAAACAGGATAGCTGGTTGTAACACTTCTGAAGCAGGTAGTTTGTTGTTAGCAACCATTTGCCCAAGACAATTATATGATTTAAGAGAGTACGTTACATATACGTACATCCATGCACATATATCACAGATCTTATACTTTCTATGTAGAGATTTACAATAAGATTATAAAGTTGCATTTCATTCAATTTGTAAAACAAACAAACAAACAAACAAAAAACAGCATATACTTTGGATCTAAACTTATCAGACTATTTAAATCTTTTTTTTAATAGTAATCAGTTTTATTGAGATATTTATAGTTAAAACAAAGTTTTTACTAAAATGAAAATATGGAAAATGTGAAGTGTATACCAGTGCAATATGAAAAATAACACTTTTGTAGGTTTTTCCAATCCTCTTTTACTTGCTGGAAGCTAAATGGGAATTCTGAGAAATATAATGTATCAAATCAATTTGCTTCCAATTCTTTTAAGGATTTTTTTTCCCCTAGAAAACAAGTATCCATTAAATTCGGTCTCAAAAAAGCAACTATCCCATTCACAACACTTGAAACCCTTAACACTTCTTCCAAGAATTAGTAACACTCAATCACTATTGCATATTAGAAAATATATACACTGCTCTGTTAGTCACAGAGATCTAACATCTGCAGATCAGTACAAAGCAAGTGGGAACATTCCTCTGCTTTTATTTGCAAGAGATCTACTACCATGTTCTGGAAATTGTAAGACTTGTGGAGAAAGATGTCAGCTTATTTTTTTATGGAGACTGAACTAATCATAGAATTATACTCAATATAATGAATCAAAATCCACATCCCTTTTATTTTCACTCCTTTGTTGCAGTCACATACATATTTTTAAGCACGTGCTAACTTTCATGTATTTTAAAATTTAGAATTCTTTAATTTTTCATTTTTTCAACACAAGCCCAAGCTTCTTCCATCCTCATTTGATCAGATTTCCATAACTTTGTAAATTTTAGTCCAACTTCTCTTCATGGTCTGCTATTTCTTAATACCTTGCTCAAAGTTTGCTTCCTAGAATTTAAGTCTCCAAGTGTTGCTGGGAACCAAAGAACATAATGAATTCACTAACGCCTATTTTCTTTGGTTTCTGCGTCCATCAGTTTTGGTTCAATCAGGTATTCACTACTACATCAGTTGTGATAGTCATACCTGTAAATTTAAGATGCTCTTGATATGAATTGCTATTATTTAATTTATATTTTTTCATGCTCTGAATGGTATGTAGCTGATTTTTAAGTACATAGAATATTTTATCACAATTAATCTTATTTATGTTGATCCAGTCTGTTCGCTTTTATTTATTAATATACACAGATCAATATTTCATCTATCTAACATCTATCATCTATCATCTATCTGACTATAATAAATACATATATATGTTTCTATATCTAACATACATAAATATTTGATTGTATATACATGAAGAATGATGCAAATATTCACTTCATAGTTTATCTCTTTTCTAAAATAGTTGAAGATATAATGATATACATTATTAAAATTTGAGTTTAAATTCAAATAATATCTCTGTGCTAGCCTAATTATATTAATAGTAAGCTAATTAAAATCACATATAAAATATTTTCAATTAAAAAATTAAAAAATGGGAAAACATGGTATTTATTAATTTAAAATTGGTTGTTGGCAAGTTTTAATAAATTAATATAAATAGCTATTTTTATAATATTAGTAACACTTTTATAAAATATTTAAAATAGCTTAACTCATGTAATAATTTGCTAAAATATTTTGTTTAACTTATAGAAGATTTTCTTATGTCTCAATGATGCTGACAGGTATTACTCAATCTTTCTTTTGATTGATAATATTGATGTTATTGAAGTCAGTATAAAATATTTTTGATGTGGACTTTTCAAATATTAGTAATGGTAGAAAAAAAGTTTATTCACTAGGTGATTTTAATTAGAGCATATAATTTCATGATGTATACATACACATATTCAAGCAACATATGTTCAAAAGGATCATTATTTCCAACAAGTATGACATAGTAGGTACAGATTTTAATGACAAATCACAAGTAAAAATCCAAGATTATTTGAGATTCAAATTGACTTAAAATAGAATAACAAGGAAATATTACTATTTCCAAAGATAGTAGACAAAGTTGTATTATTATAGCCCAATTGTTTTAATGGTTGTAAATAAATGTTAATGATCTTAAAATATATTGTTTTGATGTTCTTAAAGATAGCTTTTATTTTTTAAAAAGTTCTAAGAAATAAAATTTTTTTTGAATGATAGAGGAAACATAGTCTTTGTATAATTTTTTTAGAAGATTGTGAAAATGCAGGTTTACGTAATTTTTCTTTTTTAGAAAATCAACTTTACTAAGGTATAATGGATATACAAAAACTGCACATGGATAATGTACACGATTTGATGACTTTGGACATTTGCATACACTAATGATACTGTCATTACCGTCAAGGTAGTAAATATATCTGTCACCTCCAAAAATGTTCTGTGTTCCTCTTTGTTGTGTTTGGTAGGAACATTTAACATGGCATCTACCTGCTTAACAGATATTTCAAGGGCACAATATTTTGCTGTTAACTATAGGCTCTATATTTTACCGCAGATCTCTAGAACTTCTTGCTTAATTGAAATTTTACAAGCATTGAGCATCTCCATATTTTCCCCTCTCCTCAGCACTTGGAAACCATCATTCTCCTTTCTGCATTTATGAGTTTGATTATTTTAGAACCCACATAAAAGTGAGATCATACAGTTGTATTACTGAGCCTGGTTTATTTCACTTAGCATAATGTTCTTTAGTTTCATCCATGTTTTTGCAAGATTTTTCCTTTTCTTTTAAAGCTAAATAACATTTTATTATATACATATACATATGTATATGTATATATATATAATATGTATGTATACACAAACACACGTACAATGACTATTACTCAGCCATAAGAAAAAATGAAGTAATGCCATTTGCAACGAGGTTGAATAAATCTTGAGATTATCATGCTAAGCAAAATAAATCATACAGAAAAAATTGAG
The DNA here is from genome assembly GCF_000151845.1 of Pteropus vampyrus. Lineage (NCBI taxonomy): Eukaryota > Metazoa > Chordata > Mammalia > Chiroptera > Pteropodidae > Pteropus > Pteropus vampyrus. The sequence continues at coordinate 1,527,912 of NW_011888807.1, forward strand.
ACCCATATGATTTCACTCATATGTGGGAAATAAAACTGAAAGCAATAAACAAACAAGACAAACAAAAACTCGTAGACACAGAAAACAGTTCAGTGGTTACCAGAGGGAGAGCAGGGAGCAGGGAGTAGATAAGAGTAAAGAGGGTCAAATATATGGTGACAGAAGTGAATTTGACTTTGGGTATTGAACACCAATGCAATATACATATGACATATTATTGAGTTGTACACTTAAAACCTATATAATTTTTTTAATCAGCGTCATCCCAATAAATTTAAAAAAATAATTTGCTTTCTCAGTTTTATTTATTCTAAGGTTTATTATTGCTTTGCTAATAGATATTCTTAATATATTAATAAAATAATTTTTACATTCATTTTTAACTGGAAACCATTGCAAGTTCATTTAGAGTTGGCTGGAAGTAAATTATAGATATTTGTTATGAAATGTTGAATGAGAAAAAAATAAAGTACAAAGCCTCTAAAAGGGGGAACAGTCCAGGAAATTTTGATTTTATTTGCAAATTAGAAAAAATATATGCAAAAAGATTGCTTAATTTGAGAATAATGTTATTTGTTCTTTTGAAATCACACAACTTAAATTCGGGGAAACATGGCAGAGTGAGAGATGTCCTCAGATTTCTCCCCTTGAAACAACAATAAGCTGAATATCTAAAACTCAACAAAAAACACCCAAGCTGCACATCAGCACATCTGAACATGAGACCTGTGCATAAGAGCTACCACAGGTCAGAACCCCGGAGTTTGGGTGGTGGACTGGGAGAAATAAAGAAGCTGCCTCTCGCAGCCTCTGAAGCTCCTTGTAGGAGGAGAGGGAGGGGTGAAGTTGTGGTGACTTCCCTTATCAGCCCTGCCTGGATGTGCCAGAACATCTAGCAGCCAGCAGCAGGACCCAGCCATCAGGCCAGAAAAGAAAAGTGGGACGGGACAGCAGAGAAATAGCTAATTTTCACCAGCCCTAGTTCCAAAACCGAGGCTGAGTTGCAACTTTCAACCCCCAACCCAGAGGTTCACATGCCCCATACCTTCCGAGATTGATCACGGCGGAGTCCCAGGGAAATCTGAGCAAACACTACCAAAACCGTTGCTAACATTGACAGAAACTGAAAGTGAGAGTAGCAAGTGTGATTAAAAATCTACAAGAAAATAAAAAAGACATTTAGGCTTTATATAAAGCAGAGATCCAAGAGGCTTAGATGCCACCTACTGGAAACTAAAAGAAAAGCACCTTCTTTGCAGCAGGCTAAAGGGAGACTTTATATAATAAATCTCTTTTCTGGAAAAACAACAGAATACACTTCCATTAATGCCCAGGCAAGGAAATAGTCCATTAAACACCACGAACAACCAAGGTGACAAGGCACCTCAGAAAGAAAGAGAGAAATCTGCAGAAAATAAGCTTACAGACATAGAAATATGCAACTTAAATGACAGAGAATTCAGGATGGTACTTCTGAAAAAACTCAGTGAGATCCAAAACAACTCAAATCAACAATTTCAGGAATTGAAAAAAACAACTAGATGAGCAGAGCAAGGAGATTGAAACCCTCTAAAGAAACCAAATAGAACTTCTGGAGACGAAGAACACACTGCAAGAGTTAAAAAATGAAATAGGAAATTAGGAAACTGAGTTGACCAAATGGAGGAAAATATCAGTGATATCAAAGACAGAAATCTAGAAATAAATCAGAAGGAAGAAGAGAGAATCCAAAAAATGAAAAATAATGAAAGAGAAATACAAGAACTAGCTGGTACTATCAGGAGAGGAAACAAGAATAATGGACATTTTTGAAGGTGAGGAAAAGGAGCAGGGACTAGAAAGCATTTTCAGACAAATAGTAGAGGAGAATTTCTCAAATCTAATGAATGAGCTGGAACTTGGAATTTAAGAAGTCAACAGAACGCCAATTGTCTCAACCCCAAAAGGCCTTCACCAAGATACATTATATTAAAGTTATCAAAAATCAACAACAAAGACAGAATTCTAAAGGCAGCCAAGGAAGAGAAGACAGTAACTTATAAAAGAAATCCCATTAGATTATCATCGGACTTCCCAGGGCAAACCTTACAAGCCAGAAAGGAATGGAATCAAACATTTAAACTATTAAGTGAAAAGAACTACTAGACTAGAATAATGTATCCAGCTAAGCTCTCCTTTAGATATGAAGGCGAAATTAAGACCTTTCCAGACATACAAAAATTGAGGGAATTCTTCAATACAAGGTCTGCACTACAGGAAATACTGAAAAGTGTCAGCTCACCTAAAACAATATAACAAAACAAAACAAAACAAAATACATAATTAGGAGTAAAGTGACTATCAAGCAAATAGAAGCAGAGGAGTGGAACCCTTACTAAGAACAGGGCATTATAAGCTTAAATAATTAGAGAATGGCTATAGCAAGGTAGTAATGAAAAGTCAGTATACGTAGAGACAAATTGAGACAACATGACTGAAAAGAGGAGGACTCAAAGATCCAGATTCACAAAGGGGAATGGAGATAAAGCACACACAGAAGAAAATGGATAACTATATATATATAAATATCCTTTTCATACTTGTAATGGTAATCACACACCAAAGATTCAGACCTGAAGTATATAACATAAAACAAGAAGAACCAGAGATAAAACTCACAAAATCCAATCAAAAAAAAAAAAATCTGAAACACAACAGAAGGACAAAAAAGCAATGGAAACACCGAGCTACCAGAAAAGCAAAAGATAAAATGGCTATAAGAAGACTTCATATTTCAATAATCATCCTAAATGTAAATGGACTGAACTCCTCAATAAAAAGGCACAGAGTTGCACAATGGAACAAAAAACAAAACCCAACCATATGCTGCCTCCAGGAGACACATCTCAACTCCAAAGACAAACATAGATTCAGAGTGAAAGGATGGAGAATGATATTTCAAGTAAATGGCATTCAGAGAAAAGCGGAAGTAGTGGCACTAATATCAGACGAAATAGACTTCAAAATAAAAAAAGTAAAGAAAGATACTGAGGGACACTTCATAATGATAAAGGGAATCATACAGCAAGAAATCATAACACTTATTAATATCTATGCTCCCAATCAGGGAGCCCTGAAATATCTAAAGCAATTACTAACAGAACTAAAGGAAGAAGCAGACCAAAACACTATGGTAGTAGGGGACCTAAATACCCCACTGTCAGATATAGACAGATCATATAACAGAAAATGAATAAGGAAATAACATCCTTGAATGATACATTAGACCAACTGGACATAATTGACATATACAGAGCCTTCCTTCCCAAAACAGTTGCTTATACATTCTTCTCTAGTGTACATGGAGCATTCTCAAGAATTGACCACATACTGGGACACAGAAATAGCCACAACAAATATAAGAGGGTTGAAATCACACCAACCATATTCGCTGATCATAATGCTTTGAAACTAGAAATCAACTGCAAAAAGAAATCAGGAAGAATAACTGGGTCAGGTTAGAAATAAGAAGAGAGATCAAGAGATAAATAGAAGCAAATGATAATGACGGTACAACATATCAAAACTTTTGGGACACGGCAAAAGCAGTCATAGAGGAAAGGTCATATCATTACAGGCCTATTTCGAAAAACAAGAACAAACCCAAATAAACGACCTAATGCTTCATCTTAAAAAACTAGAAAAGGAAGAACAAATGAAGCATAAAGTCAGAAGAAGGAAAGAAATCATCAAAATTAGAGGAGAAATAAATGAAATTGAAAACAGAAAAAGATCGAAAAAATAAATACAACAAGGAGCAGGTTCTTTAAGAAGGTTAGTCAATTTGACAAATCCCTGGCTTGACTCACTAAAGAAAAAAAGAAAGAACATAAATATACAAAATCAGGGATGAAAGAGGGGAAATTACGACTGACATTGCAGAAATACAAAGGATCATGCAAGAATACTATGAAAAATTATATAATAACAAATTTAATACCCTCGAAGAAATGCACCAGTACTTAGAAAAATACAACCTTCTTAAAGTGAATCAAGAAGAACTGGAAAATCTAAATAGACCAATCATCAAAAACCTACCAAAAAGTAAAAGTCTAGGACCAGATGGCTTCACCAGTGACTTCTACCAAACATTAAAAGATTTAATACCTATTCTCCTCAAACTCTTCCAAAAAATCAAAGAGGAAGCAATACTTCCCAACTCATTTTATGAGGCCAATATTACTCTGATACCAAAACCTGGTAAAGATAACACAAACACACACACACACACACACACACACACACACACACACAAACTACAGACCAATCTCTCATGAACACAGATGCAAAAATTCTAAATAAGATACTAGTGAACCGAATACAGCAACATATTAAAAAGATTATACACCATGATCAAGTGGGCTTGATTTCAGGAATGCTGGGATGGTTCAACATACACAAATCGATTAATGTGAGACATCACTTAAACAAATTAAAAAATAAGAATCATATGATCATAGCAACAGATGCAGAAAAAACCTTTGACAAGATACAACATCCATTTATGATCAATACACATCATAAAATTGGTATAGAAGGAAAATACCTTAATAAAGGCCATCTATGACAAACCCTCAGCCAACATTATACTTAATGATGAAAAACTAAAAATCTTCCCTCTAAGATCAGGAAGATAGCAAGCCTGTCCACTATTGCCTCTCTTATTCAATATAACATAAGAAGTCCTAGCAAGTGCAATCAGACAAGAGAAAGATATAAAAGGCATCCAAATAGGAAATGAAGAAGTCAAACCATCACTATTTACATATGACATGATCCTCTATATAGAAAACCCTAAAGACTTCATAAGAACACTACTAGAAACAATAAGCAAATACAGTAAACTCTCTGGATACAAAATCAATGTTCAAAAATTCATAGTGTTTCTATACTCTAATAATGAAGTATCAGAAAAAGAAGAGAAAAAATAATTCCTTTTGTAATTGCAACAAAAAGAATAAAATATCTAGGAATAAATTGATGAAACATGTGAAAGACCTATATAATGAAAACTATAAGACCTTGTTAAAAGAAATAGAAGAAGATACAAAGAAATGGAAAGATATTATGTGTTCTTCGATAAGAAGAATCAACATAATTAAAATGACTATATTACCTAAAGCATTATACAGATTTAATGCAATCTCCATCAAAATCCCATCAGCATTTTTTAAAGGAATAGAACAAAAATCATCAAATTTGTATGGAAGCACGAAAGATCCCTCATTGCCAAAGCCACCCTGAGAAAAAAGAATCAGGCTGGAGGCATCACTCCGCTTGACTTCATTTATACTACAAAATGACAGTAATCAAAATGGCATGGTATTGGCAGCGAAACAGACACACAGACCAGTGGAACAGAATCAAGAGTCCAGAAGTAAACCCATATTTATATGGGCAAATAATTTTTGACAAGAAAGCCAAAAATATACAGTGGAGAAAGGAAAGCCTCTTCAATAAATGGTGCTGGGAAAATTGGAAGGCCACCTGCAAAAGATTGAAACTAGACCATTGTCTATCACCACACACCAAAATTAACTCAAAATGGATTAAGGATCTGAATATAAGACTGTATCAATAAAATGCATTGAAGAAAACATAAGAACTAAACTCAAGGACCTTGATCTTAAAGAGGATTTTATGAATTTGACCTCAAAGGCAAGGGAAGTAAAAGCAAAAATAAATGAATGGGACTACGTCAAACTAAAAAGCTACTGCTCAGCGAAAGAAATCGTCAACAAGTTGAAGAGACAAGCATCCGAATAGGAAAATATATTTGCAAGTAACACCTCCAATAAGGGCATAATATCTGAAATATACAAAGAGTTCATATGACTCAATAACAATAAAAAAACAAACAATCCAATCAAAAAATGGGCAGAGGACCTGAACAGACACTTCTCCCTTGAAGACATACAAATGGCCAACAAATATATGAAAAGATGCTCAACATCACTAGCTATTAGGAAAATGCAAATCAAAATCACAATGAGATACCATGTCACACCTGTTAGATTAGCTATAATCGACAGAAAAAGTAATAACAAATGTTGGAGAGGATGTGGAGAAAAGGAACCCTCATACACTGCTGGTGGGAGTGCAAACTGGTACAGCCACTATGGAAAACAGTATGGAGGTATCTCAAAAAACTAAAAATTGATCTACCATATGATCCAGCAATCCCTCTACTGGGTATTTACCCCAAGGATTTGAAAACCCATATTCAACAAGATATTTGCACACCAATGTTCACAGCAGCACTATTCACAGTGGCCAGGACATGGAAGTAACCGAAGTGTCCTACGATAGATGATTAGCTAAAGAAGCAGTAGTACATATATACAATGGAATATTACTCAACCATAAGAAGAGATGAAATACTCTCTTATGGTTGCAACAACCCAGATAGACCTCGAGATAATCATGCTAAGCAAAATAAGCCAGACTGAAAAAGTTGAAAATCACATGATATCATTTATATGTGAGATATAAAACTAAAAGCAGCAAATAAACAAACAGAGACTCAGGGACATGGACAATGGACTAGTGGTTACCAGAGGGTAGGGGATGGTGGAGGAGGAAAGAGGTAGACAAGGTAAATGGGGTCAAATATAGGGGAGTTGGGAGAGGGTGAAGTGGGTAAAGGAGATCAAATGTATGGTAGCTGAAGGAAACTGAACTCTGGGTGGTAATCACACGATAGAATATATACACGTCAAATTAAAATGTTACCTCAATAAACTAAAAAAAAAAAGTCACACAACTTTTATGACTTGTCATAGTGAATTATTTTAACTCTTTTCAGTTATATATTTGTTTATCCTAAAAGAGAATACTTGCTTAAGATCTTTGACATTATAAGTATAGATTTTTTTGATGCTCTTTATATTGTACCTTCATGTCCACTGATACTACAAGAAAAAATCATTTATAATATTCTAGAGCAGCATTATTTACAATAGCCAAGATATTAAGTCAAGCTTGGTGTCCATCAGGGGACAAATAAATAAAGAAGAGGAGGTACATATATACAATGGAATATTACTCGCCATAAAAAAGAATGAAATCTTGTCATCTCTAACAACATGGATAGACCTAGAGGGTATTGTGCTGAGTGGAGTAAGTCAGACAGAAAAAGACAAATGTCATATTATTTTACTTAAATGTGGAATCCAGAGAACAGGATAAACAAACAAGGAAAACAGAAACAAGCTCATAGAGTGCATTTTGATGGTTGCTAGGTTGGGGAGATGAGTTTTGGATGAAAGGATTGGGAGGATGGATGGAGGGGGAGGGATTAAGAAGTACAAATTGACGGTTATAAAATGGTCATGGGGATATAAAGTATAGCATAAGAAATTTAGTCAATAATATTCTAATAACTATGTACAATGTCAGATGGATGGTTGATTTATGGAAGTGATCACTTCATAAGTTATATAAATGTCTAATCACTGTTATACATCTGAAACTAATATAATATTATATATCAACTATCATTGAAAAATTTTTAAAAATATTATTGGCAAAAAGATATGCTAGAAGAGTACAAATTTAATAAAAAAATAAAAAGAAAAAGAAACAAAATTTATACTTCAGTATTTTCACAGGCTGCAGGTTGATTTTTACTTTTCTTTCTCTCTCTCTGCCTATCTGCCAAGATGGTGAGAAAGTAAGGTTTTATATTTTTATGAAATAAAGTGGTTTAATGTAAGTGTTTAATTTCAATTTTTAATTCTCTAGATATCACCACGTGTAGTCTTAAAGAAGGTGAAATTACTACAATTAGAAATGCCTCTTGTTTCAAAGAAACACTTAGTAAAGGTTTAAAACAAATACTGGTTTTAAAGCATTCCAACTTGGCCCTCCAAGTTGATACTCAAGAAGAATTGTAAATTTTTAGTCCTTTTTTTAGTCCGAAAAACATTTATAAGTGTGGATTGATTTTGTTTTCTGACTCTGGTATTCAGGTGTGACCTTAGGTCTTTCCTCTGTGATAGCTTGTCTCCTTCTGGCAGTGAATTTTAATATATATAGTTATGGCAGTGTATTTTAATATATATAGTTAAGAGATACTAGTGGCATTATTAAAAACAACTTAAAAATATCACTTGCCTCTAGAACTACTTAAACTTTTGTGTTACGTGCAACTTAATCTTGGTTTTCTGTTTAAAATGAAGTGAATCAAAACCACAATGAGATATCACCTCACAACTATTAGAATGGCTTTTATCAAAAGGACAAAAGGTAACAATTTTTGGCAAAAATTAGGAGATTTTGGAACTCTTGTACATTGTTAGTAGGAAGATAAGTTGGAATAGTTATTACAGAAAAAATGCGGAAGATCTTCAAAAAATAAAAAAATAGACCTATCATAAGTGGTAGCAATCTCACTTCTGGATATATATCTAAAAGATGTGAAATAAGTATCAAAGAAATATCTGCACTTCATTTATTTATTTATTCATTGCAGCTTTATTAACAATAGCCAAATGTGAAAACAATCTAAATATTTATTGTCAAACAAATGAACAAACATGAATATTATTTAACTTTAAAAAAGATGGAAATCCTGCCACTTTCAACAATATGAATGAACCTAGAAAATATTATACAAAGTGAAATAAGCTAACCACGGAAAGACAAATACTACATGATCTCACTTACATATGGAATCTAAAATAGTCAAACTCATAGATGCAGAGAGTATGGTGGTAAGGTTAGAATAAGTGATCTAATGTGCAATAATGTGACTATAGTTAATAATACTGTATTTTATACTTTGAATTTGCTAAGAGGTCGATCTTAAGAGTTCTTATCACACACACACAAAAAATAAAACATAACTATATGAGATGATGGTAATGTTAATTAGCTTGATTGTGTTGATCATTTCACAATGTATACATATATCAAAACATCAATTTGTACATCTTACATATATAACATTTTTATTTATCAATTACTCCTCAATAAAGTTGAAAAAAATTATCTATGGCTGACAAAGCAAAATATAGACATCTATCTTATAATCATTACTACATACAATTAAATAAGAAAATGTATTCTATCAAAAATTCCAAATTTATAACCTTATATCTTTAAATTTTCTTGATAAAATGCCATAAAGAATAATATTCTCATGATGTCATGATTTTCTATAAGAGTGATGTAGCCATGTTTAAACTAAAGATGTTATTTGATTCTTCCTCAGATCTGACATTCCATTTTATATAGTAAACAGGACTTCTCTTAATAAGTTCCCTTACTGTTTCAGAGTTCTTTTCTTCCTCTTAATTATGTCATCAGCAATGTTTATCTTTTGTATTCTAGGGTCATTTTTCAAAGAGAAACATATTGTATACCATTCAGAAAGTTAAACTCTGCATGGAAAGTCACAGAAATTAATAGCATTTATCACTCTGTAGATTTTGCCCAAATGGTCGGCATTTGAAGCTACTGTTTTGTGCCGTTTGGTACCATTAGCATTTTGATATAATAACTGTATAGCCACTGCATTAGTTTTCTAATTTTTAAAAACATTTAGATTCCTTGCTCAAAATTTTATTCTCACTGCTTTAAAAGTTTATTATTAGTTAATATTTAGAGGGACAAATTTTCTTCCCTCAGATTTTGGCTGAAACATTAATAATAACATTTATAAACCTTTCCTAGAACCCTGGGTTCTATCTTTAAGAATGCATGAAATGTTTGAAATACTGTATTTAACACTTCTGAGTGTGTGTTTATACACACAAAAGCTCGAATTTTACATTACCATAATTAAAAAAATAAATTCTAATTAAAGAAAAATGAGTTAACATTTGATATTGCATTATTTTAATGAAAACATGATAGGTAATATAGGTCATATTGGAGGACATATATTGAAAAACACATCATTGATACACACACAGTTCAATTAAAATAATGGTCATAGCCAATACACTGTAATGATTATGGTTGGCCGGTGTGTTTTTTAGGGAAAGAAATCAGACTAAATTTACTTTCTTAAAAATATAATTTTATATTTTTTACTTTACATGATCATTGATGCCTGTCAACTTTAATAAGACTCATATTTTTAAACATGATGTTTCCCTTACTTTCAATGTTTCCTGAAAAGGCCATTGGATATTTCAATAGTATTAGTGTTGGAAATTACCACAGAATTCTAAGGTTATTTCTTCAACACTTCTCCAGTAATGATTTGAGTAATAAGTGTTCTATGTTCTTGTCTTCTGTAGATATGTAGTAAGCATCACATCTTGATTCATGGTGATTTCTCAGTGATAAATTTAATTTAGTACCCAATTTATTACAGTTTACTTTAAAGCTCAACAACTCTTTTCTGGGTCCTCAAATATAATATATTTCTATATAAATGGCTATGAATATTTTTAGTTGCCATTTTACATTTATTCATATTTCGAGTAAGGAAAAATAAATTTCTAATGGAATAATATAATATCTGATTCATGTGCTCCACTAACGAAAAAATGTTTTTTTTTCCCTCTGCTTCCATCTTTTGCCATTCTCAAATATACTTTCTTCCTATAAGTTTCACAGTTGGAACAGTGGTATTAAATTTATGCCTAGCTTTCTAAGTTTTCCAGTGTAGATATACCGTGAGTAGCCACTTATGTTCATTTTTATATAACCTATTTTAATCAAAAACATCAATTCCATTTTTTAAACTAAATATTATTACAAAAAAGCTGTGAAAATTAAATAATTAACTAGCAGTTGATAAAATATTATTTTTTTCAAAAACACCAGTATTTTGGATCATTAACTTATAAAGCTATCTATAACATTTCATAGTCTTTAGGTGGCCAGTATGATATTACATGGTTGTTTAAATCACTGAAACAATCATATAAGACTTCATACTATTTACTACCATTCCATTAAGAAAGTTTGTTATGGTGGTCAATGAAAAATGAGGTAGTTAAAAAACAATATGAGTTATATGGATATTACTGTAAAGGGCCATAAAAATTCTTAAAAAACTTTGACAAAGGAAAATTTATTTCACATTAATGAGGAAATTTATTTCTTATCTGATATTTTGACTTGTTTAGATTTAGTAAATAAGACTAGAAATAGAAACAGTGAAATGAAAAGAACAAATAAAAATTCATAAGTATGTATTTTTAATAATTATTCCAGGGAAAAAGATTAATATGAAACTCAAATTGGCTGAGAAATAGATTTTTTTGGAAATATTTGGCATAGTTGTTCCTTTGGTAATAATTTGTGGGTCATTTCTAGGAATAGAGTGGTTACACAATAAATTAATATGAAATATATTATTAGATAATAAAAATGTCAAAAGCTGTAAAAGTTGTAATTATCAGTAATAAATTTGAAGACAAAAATAAAACATTTAATTCTCTTTAAATACTATAATACTATGTTTATTCTCTTTATTTTATCTCAATTTCAAACTGAAATTTATTTTTTATTATATAGTAATTAATAAAAGCAATTTTAACTGTCAAATAGATAATTTTAGGAAAGTCAAATTAAAAGATGAGGGTATTTTCCCTTGATGCTTTCATTTTACAGAACTTTAAATTAAATTAAATTATTTAAGGAGGATGATAATAGGGTATATACACTGTCACTTTGAAGCAACTTTTGAAAAAGATTATAATAGAACATTTTAATCAACATAACAAATGTACTTGGGTTGCTTTTCTTGATCTAGATATTATATAACAGCAACCATTCATTTTCATTTTGAGTATATAAATGCTGGAGGAAATATTCTATTTATAGTTTTAGTACAAGATTGAATGCACTTATCTCACTTTATTGGTTGCACATTTTATACTTGGAAAAAGTGTTAAGAGTCTTTTTTATTGATTCACAGGCTAAGAAATTTCATTTTTTGTTTTCATACTTTGACCTACAACCCTAGGATCCATTAGGGCACTACAATAGCAAGGTGTAGACACATCAACTACAAAGAAATAGAACTAAAATGACACTGTCTCCAGCTAGGGATGCATTAGTAGACCTGAGAATTCAAACGTGGAAAAGGCAATTTTTTCCTGCTGGGAAGCGAAGTCCTCAAGAGAGCCATCTCAGACCGAAGAACATGATATGAAAATCAATAAAGGCCCTATTGTGCTACTGATGTGTCCGGGAAGTGTCATTTTATATCTTGCTAGCAGATATCTAAAGGAAGTTAAAACTACTTTGCTCATAGTAATTGGATAAATCCTCTTTCATCAGTGGTCTCTTTTACTGCTAAAGTAAAAGAAAAATATACTGTGGGGTACATTTTGAAATGAGATATCATAAAAATAAATTAATATGAAAACTGTTAGGTCTTTTCACAGAGTTGAGAATGGAATCAGTGATGTTTTCCACTCTCAAAGTTCTTATAATTACACAAGTTTAAACAGATGACTGTAAATACTGGACTAACTGGTAGGAAAATTGTGGTCAGGGAAACAGTATATTGGCTAACCAGAGAAAGAAACTTAAAAGACATCTTTGTGAACATCACAATGATTTGCAGAACTTGAATAGCTAATTTGAAAAATTTAATTTCATAAATATGCATTGTTTTAAAGCTAGAAGAGTTATATGCTTGGAAATAATTCAGGATATTAATTCCTGAAATCTTTATTGTTTATGCTACTAAAACCTTGTTCTCCCAGATCACTATAATAAAAAAGTTTAGAATTTTATGGTGATTATCTTTGGATTTCTCAAAAGTCACTTGACATGTCATCTCTTCATTTCTCAGTATATTTATCTTATGAAAAATCCTTATATGATTTGATTGCTACTACATTATATTTGAGAGACTGAGTATGGTGGGAGCAGCTATTGAAATTTGAGGTTTATATTTTAGATTCCACATTTTTTATCTCTTTTTACTTTTCCTTTATCACACACACACACACACACACACACACACACACACACACACACAACTTGAAATGGTTATGTTAGTGCATGCAGACCCAGTGATAAGTCCCTAGACTAAAAATCTGCCTCCATAAGCAGAGCTTAGGGAAAAACTGAAGAAAGAAACAGGCCACTCCAGTCTGACAATTAACTGAATTTATTAGGGGAAATTTACATATGAGGCACATCTTGGGAGACCTTAAGTTGAAGTAGATTTATTCTGCACCACTTTGCTGGTGTCAAAGAATTATATAGAACAGAGAAGGATGAACAGGAGTACTGGTACATGACCAGTCCCAAGTATAGAAAAGTGCCTCACGTGCTTAACCAGGTCAGAGCTATCATCTTTTCAAGGAACCAGCACACTGTGGGGCACAGGGAAGAGATACTGGTTTATGTTAGAAAAAAAGCATCGATTATAATCAGACAGTCTGAGTAGGATTTGCAGGAAGCAAAGTCTGGCACACGATCTGGCAGCAGTCATATTTTGGAACAGTCTCTCCTCACAGGCTACAATGCTTAAATTTACATAGGTATCCTGAGAAATTTTATAAATTCTGAATTTTAGAATTTTATAAATTCTAAATGTTTATTGACTTCAAATGAGATTCATTGTTTACTTGTTATTGAAAAACTTAGGAATCAGAATTAATTAATTTATTTATTCAACAAGCAATTTTTAAGAGATGACTACTTGAAAGTCAATGTGTAATATACTGGGGACCATAAAAACAGGTGTCTGACCTCAAACATGACAATGATTGGGAGAAATTAGGAGAAGTAGAAAGGCGAGAGGAAAAAAGATATTTTAATTGAGAAACAAGATATATAAAGTTATTTTTACAACAGAGGTGATAATAATTAGTAGAACCATCCCTGCTTCTCCATCTTACAGAGCAAGCAGAGGAAGAGATTCTGCTTTAGCTCTCTCATTCTTGGGAGACCTGCCCTGCACATTTTGGTATTTGAAAATTACATGGATCTTCCCAAACCCGTAACATTTTTTGTTAATTCCAGATGTGTATGTTCTTTCAAATGAGCTTTATATAAGCAAAACATTTTTAGAGAAGACCAGAACTAATATTTGAAATAAAAGTGTATTTTATCAGTTCTAAGAGGCACATTTATTCTTTTTATTATTTGTAAAATCAGAATCATTCTATAATCAATGGCAACTTAGTACTATCTAATAGTGAAGCTAGCAATTTATTTATTTTTCTTACATAGCGACAAAAATCATGATTCCCGATAATTTACAGCATCTTAAAGTTGATATATGGAATTTAACATACATGGCAACAAAAACAATGAACAGTCATATTTACATTATGGTTGAACAGCTAGAATTTCTGGAAACAACAAGAGACAGAATTTAGATTCTCCTGTATTCGTTCTATTACAAATTTCTTTTTTTCCTCTTGTTGGTTCTGAATATTTTTGTCTCTATGTCCTAAAATTATCTACATGGAATTTTTTTCCCCATATCCATTCTCCTTCATCTTCTCTATCCTCCACACTGCTGATAGCTATATCTCTAAAACAAAAATTTTATTATGCCAGTCTCTCATTCATAATTTCTCAATCCTCTTTAGCATTGTCAGGATGAATTTCTAACTCTCAAAATAACATACAGAATCCATTATGATCAGGATTCTATTTGCCTCTATTTTTCATTCCTCTCCATATTCCATATCCATTTCTGAATATCTTCACAAAACTATTTGCGTATTCTCAACAGTGAAACTCCTGTATGATTGTACATATTGTTTTCTTCATGGGTATGTTGTCTTGCATAATTCTTGAACATACTGTAAAATCAACAGCTTTTGAATGAATGAATGAGTAAACTAAATTGATAATTAAGGATTGGCCACATATTATCAAAAATATTATTTTAATTACTATGGCATTTCTAAAAAGGTCAATTTCACTTGTACAGATATTATTAAGAATCACATTTCTGCTGTTTATTCCTTTACTAATTAGCTTATATGCACATGCACGTTAATACACAAAAACTCAGCATGTTTATTCTCAACCACCAGAAATGTATTTTATTCTGAGTTTTGTAAAAAATATCCAATACTGCATTACCTGTCCATATCTGATTTATGCACCAATATGATTTTAGTGCTAGCTTTTCACAAGACAGAGAATAAAACATTTTCCTACGAGCATCTTAATTTCTATTTTTCTACCTTCCACTAGACTATAAACCCTAATTTAGCATAGACCAAGTGTGACTCCATTGCAGTAATATTTCCAACTTCTAGGAAATTGTCTGGTTGACTGAGTGAATAAACTGTGTGTTTTAGCTTTGGTGGATTCTAAACTATAAAGCTGTTAAGTAACAAACATACTTCTGTAGCTGATATTTTTAAGAAATTAATAGTTAATAGGCATAATAGTTATGCCTATTATTGGCATGAACAATCAAGGAGATTTTTGTTTTAACCACTATTAGTAAACATAAAACACCTTAAAATAAGTAAACTGATTCAGAATGAAAATCAGATTTTGTTTCTTATATGAAAGTAATTTGTGAAAAACAATGATTAATTCATATTGCACCTGTGTGTTTATTTCATCTCAGATGATTGAGATTAAAATATATCAGTCTTCCATGAAAACTACATTTTAATAAGTGACATTTTGCCAGACATTTTCAAAAATGACTTGGCCAGAAGTTCTGTCATCTTGATTAATAGTAACCATGATTTTTGTTTTTAATAGTTTTCAGTAAAAACTAATTGTTGTTATTATTATAATTTTTTAATGCTTTTCTGCCTGAAACATTTTAATGTATAGCTTAATTACAAATCAAAGAGAATTTCACAACAAAATAGAGTAAAGGGGGCTATAGTTCATTATTTACTCTAAATTTATCTTCATCTTTTTAAAAAACTCAAAGTAAAAAGGAACTGAATTATCAGATACATGTTTGATCAAATGTTAAAATAATCATCTAAATCTATTTCTGGACCAGTGATTCTCTGACAGTGCTCTGTTAATACAAAGTATTTTATAAGTCTAAGTTGTTTTATATTAAGAATGGGCATTGTTTGCCACAATAACTGGTATAATTCTCATACATTTAATAAGATTCTTTGCAGTTCATGGGACTGTCCCATTTCCTTTCCACTACAAAAATTTGGAACTGAAATTAAGAATGAGTTTGAAACTAGAACTAATTTTATTTTGTAGATTGTAATATGATTTAATAAAATTTTATAGAAAGAAACAACTATTTTAGTAAAAACTGAGAAACTTCTGTATTTATTGTGTTTGGATATTACCGAGAGATGTTTATAGTTTCAAAAAATCACATCGCAAGTAGTATCACCATTTGAGTTACCAATATAATATACCTGTATCAATCTACACTTGGATTTGTACTTTTAAGGTGATTCCACATATAGGTTATGAACCTACCATTATGTTTTCACTAATAATTTGATCCAGCAATTACATATTGAGCTATATATGATTTTACTAAAATTATTTTTCTTTTTTTATTATATAATATAGAGCATTATATGCATGTACATTTATAGATATATATTTAACATGTATTATAGATTATATTATCTTTGGATTAGTAAAGAATGTGTTACACAGTATTTGTTACCAAAAATATATATATATAATTCCAACAGGTTTGAAATCAGCTGAACTAGATTTTGAAGTTGCAGGTGATCCTTATAGAATATTGAGAAACTCACACTGTATGCTAAATGTTGCGTGATGGTTGTACTAAAATTTTATATCTGGAATGGAATATCTCATTAAAAACACATTAGCATGAATAATAAGTATCTATAACACCTAAAGTGCACTTTCAATTAAATTTTCTTCCATCCTTTTATTTTTTTCTTTTTCTCATCCATTATTTCAACACTCATTCATATACTAATTGGCCATTATATTTAATATAAACTTGTATTTTATGGATATTAATTGGTAGAATTCAGAGAGTTTACATTGGAGCCTAGTCCTCCAAAAAGTACTTGTTACTATTTCCAATATAGAAGTATTTTAGTTTTATTAATTGTTTCAGATTTCAAAAACAAAACACTTGAGAAGGGAACACTTTTGTATCAAATGTACAGGATGTACTATTTTGTCCATCTGCTGCCTCATTCAAGAGAGAATTGCTTCTTTGTAATTTTTAAAAGCAAGGTTTTTTTTGTTTGTTTTATTAACTAGTTCTCCTTTTCACTTAAATGGCTGCACTCTGCATGTTCTAGCATCATGTGGGCACTCCAGTTCCTATCCACCTCATTGTGGATTTTCCTTTTCTCTCTGCTTGGTTAAAATTTACGACTTTTCATGGAAGCTTCAGCTTCTGAGATACTACTTTTGAGAGACTGAAAGGTACTCGACTTTCAACTTCTTCTTAATTTTTGGTCCCTAATAATTTTTGGTCCATGGTGAGCTCATCTATATAAGTGAAATGTAGGTTTTTAATTATAGTAGTGTTCCCCCCCCCCAACATAATATCTAATTGATTGAATTATCAGTAGTTCAGTTCTAACAACTACATTTTTTTTTATTATTTTGAATGACTGCTGCAGATGTTGACTCTGTATTAGTCAGTCTTTTCTAGAACTGTCTTTTAGACCTTATATGTTTTATTATGTCTATTTTAATAGTTGAACCTACCACATATCTTTGATTAATTAATATTTTATACTCATTACCTTTTTCTAGAACTTCAAATCTATATTTGAGATGTAATATAAGATAGCAGTCTCAGGTATTCTGCCCTCTAAACCTTTCCTGACTTTCCTTATGTTTTCAAAGTTCAGGGGCTAATTTTTCTCAGGCTGGTTATTCATTTGACCAACTCTCAGTTCTGAAAAGGAGAGAAACTGATTTTATTTTCAAGAACGAGGGGCATAACTAAAATAGTGTTTTCTACTTTTCATAAAAATTAAATTATTACTGAATTTTCAACTTAGTAGTGAATTCCCTGTTAAAAAAATAAAAGAAGGATAATGATTTTCATTGTTCTGTAGATAGCAGTCAAAGTGTTTGAAGCTGTAAAAGCAAGTCTAAAATGCTACAACCGAAAAGGTGGAAGTAATTTAAAAAAGCATAATAATTATGATAACAAACATTTATATACCTGGTATTATTCCAAACACTTTGTATATATTAACAGCTTAATTCTCATAACAACCCTGTGTGGTAGATATAATATCATGATCACCATTTCTAGATTGACTGTAGAACAACAGGTTCAGATAACTTGCTAATTATCACAGAGCTACTAAGTATGGAGTTATGTTTTGAACTCTGAATGCAGGTTTCAGAATCACATTTATGACCATCATTCCAATGCTTTGTCTATGAGACCGAATTCACTGTACTTGCTTTAGACTAAAATTTGTACTTTACAAAAAAGTATAAGTATTCCATGCTTCCCTTTATTAATACAATTTTGCTTAATTAAAACACTACCAGTTCAATCACAAAATCTAAATTTAGTTTATTTGCTTAAGATTTTATGATAATATAATCCAATTTAGATCACCTTTTGAACTGGTTATAATAGAAAGATAATTGGGCATTCTTCTTATTTTATTTGAAAAGTCTCTAATTTTTTCCCCACTCTGCTATTGTAGCTGTTATTTTTTTTATTTTTCTCAGGTCTTCAAAAATCCCCTTGTCATTTTATAAGACTCCAGGAGAAGAGTAAAGTGCTATGGGTTGCACATCTAAAACTAACTGGTTCTGTACTGTTTCACAAAACAATTACTATGGCTAATAGTTGGTCTGCACAAGTCTTGAAAGAATTTCTCAGCCTATCATGTTCCAAACTGTTGTATACCAAATGTTTACAGCTGATACCTTAAATAAGTTATTCATTTGGGTTTACAAGCGTATCTACAATTAAGCACTCTGGAGAAGGGTCTAGAACATATGTATTTTCTTTCATGTAACAAATATTACGATTGAAGTGACTGCAATGTATCCAGCATAGTGCTATCCAAGTGAGATACGAAGTTGAATATATATATATACATATATATATATATATATATATGTATTCAACATGACATGTTTTTATGGATTTCTATTGAGAGAGGAACATATAAAAAGAAAAAAGTAATACTAATAGTGACTATGAGCATCTCTTTCAGTTTGTTGCCTCCAATCTCTCTCTGATTAGCCATTTACAGATGATATTCCTAAAAATATCTTCCAATTATTATGGTAGTATTTCTCTTCTCTGTTCATTTTACATTCGAAGTATAGTTATTGTGTGTTCACTAATATGCCACTCTTAAGAAATATCAGAAGCAATTAAGAATGTGAATTGCATATTCCCATCAGTATTTATGAAATAATCATAGTAATTATTAATAAAAATAGGTATTAATCAGACATAATTGTCAGAACAAAATATCCCCAAATAGAGAAGTATATGAAAAGGAAACATATTTTTTTTTTAGATTTTGTTTATAGATGCAAGGGGAAAAGAAAAGCTGACACTAAATGAACAGGAGAAACAACTTATTGGACATTTCAGAGAACTATGAAGGCAAGAGAACCAAGTTCAAGGCTAAATTTCTTGAAATAATGTCCAAAATCTTGCATAGAAATGACTTTAGGAAATTTTAATTATTGCTTCAGCCCCACCAAACATCAGGAAAAAAAAAAATATTTGTTGTTCACTATTTGCACTTTTACACTGAGAAAATGACTCTGCAAATGACAGCATCTTCCTAAAGTCAGATAGCTTTGCTGCCAACTTCATAAGCAAAATAAATTTAATGTCAGCCCTTTTTCTTCATGGATGCTTTTGATGAATATATCATGTTGGTAGAGCCTACATAATATGCTAGCATTTTGACTGAAAAGAAGTAGGAAAATAATTTTTAAAAAATTCTGGTTTCTATCCTGAAAGTAGAGTTTATAAAACTTAAAATGTCTAAATATGGCAATAGTGTTCAAAGGTTGCAGAACAGCTAGAAAATGTGTCTATCACATTATTATTTGTTTTTCTTGAAATCAAAATAATCAAGTGTATCCTTTAAAACCATTTATAAAGGATCACTGGATGTTTCATTAAAAGGTAAAATCATTAAAATTCAGTGGTTCTTTTTTGTTATTAATTATGACTACTTCTCAATTGTATAATGCTTTATTAATTTTACAATAAATAAAATTTTGCTTAAATAATCTGAAATTAATTTTCAGTATTTTCCATTTGTAAATAAGTTTATTAGTATCAATAAATTTGTCCTGCCTTACGGTCTGATAATAGTGTTTCTTTTCATATTAAATGACAATTTCAGGTATAACTATGCAAAATGAGGCATAAATTTAATTTTAAAAATTTAATACCTGATACATTATACTTATCTTTAATGTGTAAAATTATGTGTTTTATATTAAGAGAAAAAATGATTCACAAATCGTCAGCCCAGAAAACATTATTGGTTCTATGAAAACTCTAGTTTAAAATACTAATAAATCTCTCAAAATATTTGTAAAATAACTATTTGCAAGATTTATTCTAAATATTCAATACAATTGAAAAGGAGAGAATTAATTTTGTGATACTAGAGATGGTCAAACAACAAAATTAGGTTGAACATAGTCAACTGAGACTTTGCAATACAAATCAAGAAAAATAAATGTTGATATTGCAAACTTAAAGAAAAAAATCTTCAACCAAATTAACACTGCTGAATTCTAATTCTGTATTGCACAAGGTAAATTTGAGGGGGGGAAATCTAGTAATCAGAGATGAAAGACAAAGAATTAATATAATTAAAAAGAAAATTGATTGATTAAGCATGCATTCATTCTTTGATTCAATCAGAGAACCTACATTGAGCATTCTTTTTTTGCCCTGAACCATCATAAGCACTGTGAATAACAAGCAAAATTAGAAAAGCAAAAATCCCTCTTGTGTCTCCAGGAGGAGACAGAAAAGAAGGAACCCACTGAATACATGGTATTAGTTTAGTTAGTAGTAAGTGCTATGAAAGAAATGATTATTTATAGTTAGGATGGTCAGGGAATACTTCAAAGAAAATAGCCTGAAAGAAAGAGAATAAGTCGTGTTAAGATAGTAAGATAGGGAAAGTGCGTTCCAAGCAGAAGAAAGCACTATGTACTATTACTCCTACTATTTTTTAGTGGTTATAATAAATTTAAACATTTTCACTTAACAATCTCCAAATTAAATCAGTATGACTATTCTACTCTGGGAAAGTATATCAAGAGTGTCATTGTTTTTTATTTTAGTTTCACATAGCTCCAATCTCTAAAAGACCTAGTTAATATTTTATTAAATTTTCATATAAATTTACTCACATTTAAACCTTTTTTTTTTTTTTTTTGCTTTTTTCTTTCATCTTACACATTTTTTCTTTGAACAACAATACTGTAAGTTAGTAGAGTAGGTTTTTCAGCTGTGGTTTTACATGGGACTCACTTGTGGATTTATTTCCCTGGAAGTGGAGTAACTTTTTTTGTTCAGACTTTTTAGCTGCCTAAGAGTCTGCCTAATGAAATATTATTAATTAGCCATTTTCTTTCAGAGCTGATTCAAAGAGGAGCACTGGGGATTATGATATAGATCAGAGCTCATTGATACAATTAATGCTAAATTTTGAGACTATGTTGGCCTTTGGATAGTCATTTGATTGGCATGCTGGGGATTTGGAAGTCCTTAGAAGAAGGCGTAGTATTATACAATCCAGGACATAGATGACACCTACAAACTGAAAACATAAAGTCAACTCTCAAAGTGAGACTAAAGTATGTTTAAATATAAATGCAAATATATATCAAAACCAACAATATGTGTATGTTTTTCGATAT
This sequence comes from Pteropus vampyrus, assembly GCF_000151845.1. Classification (NCBI taxonomy): domain Eukaryota; kingdom Metazoa; phylum Chordata; class Mammalia; order Chiroptera; family Pteropodidae; genus Pteropus; species Pteropus vampyrus. The sequence goes on from NW_011888807.1 coordinate 1,549,719, forward strand.
AGTCATACTAATTATAAAATTAATCTAGATAATTAACCAGAGATATTAAATTTATGTTATTTTATAGCAGTGAGCAAATAGAACTTTCTACATATCTAAAATTAGGCAGGAATCTTTAAGTAAATTTTAAAATATTGCTTAGGTGGAATATTTTGCAGTTATCAAACTCAGAGAAAATGTTTTAATAAGTGGGCATATTTGTGGTAAATTTTTATAAACAGGCTGCAAAATATCACCAACAGAATGATAGTATCTTTGTAAATGGACAAATAAGTCTCCAAGGTAAGTCATAGAAAATAGTGATAAGGCATTTAACAAAATGTTAATAATAACCAATTTTCATTGTTGGGCATATCGTTGATTTTTGCTTTTTTCTTTCTCTATTTTTTAAAATTTTTATTTGCTAAGTTTACTTTATTATATATGAATCATTCATTAAAAGCAGAGTTAAAGCAAAAAATTGCAATCTAAATGTTTTCATATTTAAACAAAATTCCCTCTATACTTCCTGATAAATGAACATAGGAAGAGGGAGAAACTATGGCTCTAAATTTAACATTTTCCATATTATCTCTGAACTAATCAACTGACAAAATTTCATCTTCTTGAGATGCATGCCTCTTCCTCCACAGTTAATGGAAAGGAACAAGGAAAGCTAACTCTCTCCAGGCTTCACAAACACACAAGCAAGGTAAATACAACTAGCCAATTCTAATGGAAAAAAATTGGCCCAGTCAATCTTATTTATATTATATTTACATCTCTATATTTAGAAATCAGAACAGAAGTCTATCCTCCCCAAAATTATATCACAACAATGTGCTATAATGAAAATATGACCTGCTGAAATAAAATATTCCTTAATCCTAAACATTAAAATTGGAATATTTTATGAAGGAAGGTATACTGATGTATCATTCACAGTTTTCATGCTAAACTTAACCTAATTTTAATTATGAACATATGTTTGAAGGAATCCTTGCTGTTTCAAGAGAATGACTCTTACTGCATAATACTCTAGTGAGATAATAGCATAGTTCATTTTCCAGTCAGGTATAATCTTTTGCTTTCAAGTAGATATGGCATAAATGAGTTTAAACCTGAAAACTTGGCTAAAACCTATTTCATGATTAATTAGTTATTTTTAGAAACTCAATTAAATGCTGGATGCCACACATTAAAATGGAGAGATAATGGCTGACAGAACAGAAATACGGGTGTGCATAAATTGTCTTTGACCTGATTTAAAGACTTAAACTGAAATTTTAATATTGAAATGAGTATTATAATAATATGTCACGTCCATCATTCTCTCAGCCAGTGTAACATCATCAAGTTTTACCACAGCATGAGTACTGACATTGTTTCATTAAGTTTAACGTTTGTTTTACTCACAGTACACAGTTCCTACAGTGTGAAATATTGTAGTTGTCTTCAGAACATATCAGTTTTCACAGTACTATGTAGACTTTTTCATTCTTTGCAAAATTTTATTTTGTGGTATTCTCAGGATAATATTAGTCCACTACCACCAAACTAAAAACATAGAATATTGAGAAAGACTGCTTGATGAGACCAGTGCTACTAATAAAAACTTTAGTCATGTGGTCTAATTTCTTCACTTTTAAAATTAAAAAAACTGAGGTTCAGAGGAGTTTATTTATAGTTATGATTACACAATACTTCCTAATGAATTTATCTTAATATCTGAATGTCTGAACCCTATATTCACCAGATTAAAAAAAAATTCTTAAAAGTGCTTTGGTTACTTCCTTTGTAGAAATAAAACCTTGTATGAGTGGTAATTGTGATATGCCAGATATGTTAATTTTTATTTTACTCTATACTACAACAAAGTGTTTCAATTTATTTTTAACCTTCCAATGTTGGACATTAGTCATTTTTAAAAGTTGTTTTTAATAAAATTTAAGTATAAGAACTATTCATATATGTCCTATCCTTTTTTTGCACCAATATTTAAAAGTAGTGTCTTTTAGTAGAATTAATTTGGAATTACAAATTATAAATGCTGATGATATGCAATTTGAGAACATAGCAAAACAAAAATAAAAGCAAAATCAACATTATATTTTTTTATTCATTACGTGAATATAATTAAAATTAATTTTGTGGTGGATTTTATTTTATTCCTTGTTTACTTCCTTTCTCCTCTCTGTCACATTTTCTTTATCTATCTATCTATCATCTATCTATCTATCTATCTATCTATCATCTATCATCTATCTATCATCTTTATCTATATATCATCAAATCATCTACCTATCCATTTATCAATTTTTGTCCTTTTAGATCTTTTTACTTTAACTTACTCCTCAAAAGAGCATTATTGTAAAGTTTGGATAAATTGAACTAAAAGATGCTCATTGAATAAATAAATTTGTCATCCTTTCTGAATATATAATTGTCATTAATGCACATTAGTTCTGCCTTATGCGACTGAGATTACCACAGCAGATACTCCTGGAAGATCATTTAGTTTAGAGCTCATAAAACATTTAAAATAGTTTTAGTGACTATAAAATAGAGAATACTGGATTAAACGGATCATTAATCTCATCTAATATACTTGTTATATTTTTAGCACACTCTTGGGAAATGCCACCTTACCTTCTATACAATTTCCCAGGTGTCTCTTGTGCAATATTAACTAACTTAAGCCTCAGTTGTGACTATCCATTAGAAATAAGTGGTTCTAAAATTCAAGACACTATTTTAAGGTATGAGACTGTGCTCAAAAAGATATTATTAGCGCCTTTTTGGTAATAAGATTGTGTGTGTGTGTGCATGTGAATTATAATTATATAGGTTGGTTTGAGTCTTCTTATTTTCTAGCTACACAACTGAATACAAAATTATAGCTTCTATTATACAATATAACAACT
>NW_011888807.1:1552671-1573854 GCF_000151845.1 Pteropus vampyrus
TCATCAAATCATCTACCTATCCATTTATCAATTTTTGTCCTTTTAGATCTTTTTACTTTAACTTACTCCTCAAAAGAGCATTATTGTAAAGTTTGGATAAATTGAACTAAAAGATGCTCATTGAATAAATAAATTTGTCATCCTTTCTGAATATATAATTGTCATTAATGCACATTAGTTCTGCCTTATGAGACTGAGATTACCACAGCAGATACTCCTGGAAGATCATTTAGTTTAGAGCTCATAAAACATTTAAAATAGTTTTAGTGACTATAAAATAGAGAATACTGGATTAAACGGATCATTAATCTCATCTAATATACTTGTTATATTTTTAGCACACTCTTGGGAAATGCCACCTTACCTTCTATACAATTTCCCAGGTGTCTCTTGTGCAATATTAACTAACTTAAGCCTCAGTTGTGACTATCCATTAGAACTAAGTGGTTCTAAAATTCAAGACACTATTTTAAGGTATGAGACTGTGCTCAAAAAGATATTATTAGCGCCTTTTTGGTAATAAGATTGTGTGTGTGTGTGCATGTGAATTATAATTATATAGGTTGGTTTGAGTCTTCTTATTTTCTAGCTACACAACTGAATACAAAATTATAGCTTCTATTATACAATATAACAACTACAAATAATTAGCATCTTTAAAAACTCAAATATTGCAATTTGGCAGGAATATGTGGCAGATATTACAATCAGGTATACACTATAGAGTATAGAATAATTCTCTCTTGGTGTTTATGTCAACAAGCTATGATGACAAATACTTTGGGCATTTTTTTTAAAAAGTGTTCTTAATTGTTAGATTATTCAAAAGAAGTTTCTTAATTACAAAATATTTTCAAAGAGAAAAATTAGTTCAAATTTATCTTAAAGGAGTTAAAACACTGGCAACAAAAATAAATTATTCTCTTCACTATGAATTATTTTTCTTTGAACTTTTCTATATAATGTGAATGAGTACTACATAGGCCATATTTAATCAAATGACTTGGCAGTTAATAATTATACAATATTTATTATTTGTGTTTCTTCTAATTAGAATTCACATCTTAGAATAATGCTGTGCATGAATTAAATACAAATGAATTTACTGAATACATTCCTTTATTTAGGATGGTTCATATATGTGTACTGATAGTTTAAGAAATGACTAGTAGTCCAAAAATTGCAACTTGAGATTTATTAGAGTTAACACATTTATAAAAATAGTGTAGTTTTTTTCTTTAATGTATAGGACATAATAACTGTTTATGAATCAGAGTATTCCAATGGAGCCATAATTTGTTATTTTACAGAGTATGGAATAAGTTCTTATAAATGACATATAGAACATATTTGATTATTTAGTAATGTGAAATATTAATTCACTCTAAATAAATAATATACTTTGTTTCAAAAGATAAAAACAAATATAGACATTTTATCACTGGAATCAAATTCCTCTAATAATTCATTTAAAAATAATATGTATTGAATAAAATTTTAATTATTAAAACCAAGTTTTGTGCTTCCAATTATATCATTTATTTCTATTATTAAACTATTTATGTCTCTGTTGGTTTAGATAATGTATTTTTTGAGTTCTATGAATGTTCAGACTAGTAGAAAAAATACCAGTGTTGCAATATTTTATTAATATATCTGAAAATTATAAATGCATATTTATAAATTTTGAATACAATTTTATATTAATACTAATTTGCTCTTTTATAACTTAGCATTTATTGATGATGTGGATTTTCAGACAAGGTAAGGAATTCATCCAAGATTACATATTCTAAAGGGTTAGAAGAGGCATTGAAATATGTATTTTCTATTTAATTTTGTTGCTTTTTCTACTATACTTCCTATGATTGTCACAAAAGTAACTTGTAGAAAATTATACATCTGTCTATTCATTATTATACATCTGTCTATTCCATCATATTTTATATCTGTCTATTCCATCGTATTTTAAATGGAAATTAAACCAAAATCTCAAAGACAAGAAGACATAATCAGGTAAAACTAGGGGAAAGATTATTTCAGAGTAAACATCATGAGTCAATGCATGGATATAGGAATACAATTTAAAAAAGAGTTCAGCGAGGTTGGACTAAAGAGGTCACATATGGTTGGACCATTGCATGGCCATATGTGTCTGTGTGTGTTAGCATCAAGAGTGATCTCAGAGAGGATATTTGTCTCATATATAAGGACCTGTAAGAAATGACTTTGTATTATATGACAAGATCAGATTGACATTTCTGAAATATCATTCTTGTAGGAGAACAGAAATTATCTAAGGAAGAAATATTGCCATGGTACACTTCTTTCTATGCTCTCAATTAACTTTCAAATAATTGCATGTATTCTTTGATCGTGATAATCAATATTTGTTCCAAAATGCTATGATTAAAATCATACTTCCTTAACTTACTAAAATATGGTGAGATATGGCATAAAAATAATGGTAAATTCAACATATGCAAACAAACAGAAAAGGTTGAACCTAAACATTTGTTTGGTATCATAGTTAAAGGTTGAATTATCTAATATAATCTATATTTATTGAAACCACTTGAAATGTAACTAATGGAGTTAATTTTAAGGTATAATGTGATCAAAATATCTTTCTTTAAAATACCAATATCCATATTCAATAGCTATAAGCAAAATAAGCCCCTTATTTTCACTAAACTTTCACTATTAACAATCCATAGAATGTAGACACAAAGTTAATTAAATAGTAACTATTATTACATTTATAAATTGCAACCCCACACTCTGTGCTGACACAGTGTCACAATCCAGGGTTTTAAAAATACTGAGAAAAATGGCAGAAGCAAATTCCGTTTCACTATGTTAGTCACTATTCTGGTCCACGGCATTAACAAAATAAGATCAGCTATTATATTGAATGTTATCTTCATACTTAATCCTCTGTACTACCAGTAATAGTTACAGACACTGTTGATTTTGAAGTGGTAGAAATATTTAGAGCAGTCAAAGGAAAACAACTGATATGTAGAAAGATATTATTTTATAATCTTATAAACACTGAGATTTTAATTTAATAAACTGCAGTACGTTTATTAAATATAAAGAGAAAATAGAACCCAGTGTGATGTAATGCATTCCAGAAACTCTTAATAAAAATTGTGGTTTGATTGTCTGATAACTTGTAAAAAGTTAATACATTATCCCTGCTTATGATTGTTTTATATCTTATTTTCCCTAGGTAGAAGTAGAATACACTGAATCAACATCATAAAACAATTGTCATGGAATATAGGAAGAAACTGAGATGAAACATAATGAAATGAACATAATTTGTGCTGACAGCAACATTCAAAATTATATATAGAATGGTCAGCATTTCGGAATTTTACAACCGTGGATGAGAAAGTGGTGTTTAATATATTAATATTAATATCTATTTATTTATTTTATTTTTATGTGAGGCAAGCCTTGGTTGACCTCACAGATTGCAAGGATCTTGTCAGCTTACAATCCCTTTATTTTTTATTTTTTACGTCTACGGCACCTGGTAGTCTTCCATCCAAGTACTAACCAGGTCCTACTCTGCTTAGCTTCTGAGATGAGACGGAATCAGGCTTGTTCAGGGTAGCATGGCTGTAGACATTAATGTTAATATTTTTGATCCTTATTGAGATTTAATTTAATTTGTATGTAGATATTTTAGGTGGAATATTAATAATTAATATCTCTACATAGTAGTTACTATGTATTAATTACCCTAAGTATTTTACATATGTGTGCCCACACACATAATTTAATTCTCTCAATGACTAAAGCAATTATTATCTTCACATAAGACTATTACTATCTTCGTTTTAAAGTGATGTAACTCAGACATAGAAAAATTAAATCACCCAAGTTTACTAGGGAAATGTGTACTTAGGCCGTTTTGATGCAGATTCCATGCTCTGTAGAAGTTGCACTATGCTACTTATCATTTTAGATTTCTATTTTTGTATTGCCTTTTTATGTACTTGCCTGTGTTGTTTCTGCAAAGATATTTAACCCTTTAAGTAACATTTTAAGTATTTAGTTAATCTATATCGAATTCATGTATAATATATAAACTTATAAGTAAAGTTTCAATGCTATTATATCACCAGATTGAATGCGATCTTACAGAAGAATCCTCTATACCTTTAATTATGAGAAATTAATATTCTCAGATCTTCATTAATTCATTTAGCCAAACCAAAGTAATACTTTTTTATAACATTGATTTATTTGGTAATTTCTATTTGAATTTTCCATATATTTTGAATGATCTTAAGAAATCAGACCATGAATTTTACAGTAATAATTGGGCTAATGATAAATGAATAGATATACAAACAACCTCAAGAAAAAGAACATAAAACTTATCCAGAACAATTATTTTACTAACATTTCTCTTAAATACTTTGAACTTTAAAACATTGTTAAATGAACAATAAAAAGTAAAATAAATGCACTGGTGCATCAATAAAATTTTAAAATTTGCTGTAAAAATAGAAAAAAATTAATGGATTGAAAAAGTGCATAATAATTCTTCATGTTTGGAATAAACAAAGATGTTCTTTAATTTTGTATTTGACAAATTACTGAAAATGAGTATTATATGGTAATATCCATTCCAAAAGAATTTTAAAATAACATAAATACTTAACTATATGTAGTGACTTATGTAAAATTGTAATTATATATAATACAGGAGATGTATTTTATCAATTCCTAAACATTTTTTCACATATTAACACTTTCAAAATGTTATGTTTTACTATTAATAGCATATCACAATTAATTAGTAGTTCTTTTTGTTTCTGTTAGGTCCAGAAGGGCCTTATCCCTACCCTCCATAGCGTGGGAACCAGACTCTTCCCTTACTTTTGCGTGGGAACCCGACCTTGCAATGTCCAGGTTGGCAATGCTATATGCTCACCTTCGGTTTCACTGGACTTTCCTCCCTTCGCCGCCAATTTACCTGCTGGAGAGATTCCTACCAAAAAAGCCCACTCAAGCCCCATATAAGTCTCAGGTCTCCTTGCATTTGGGGTTGATGCCATATTCGGCTCAGCCCAGCTGCCACCCTGCTACAATAAAGCTTGCTTAACCCTTTGGTCTTGTGCATTCCTCCTTCTGCGTTCCTGTTTCTTTGTATCAGAATGCTTTAATAATGTATTGATTAAATTTGATTAATTATTAATTAAGACATCTCATTTTAATTGGCAACATTTATATCTATTTAACAATAAAACATTATTTTATGGATATAAATATTATTTATTTTAAAACTGAAGCATTTTAAATTATGTAAGAATAAATTCTTTCCCTGAATATCCTTTAAAAGTTTTATTTTGTCTCATTTAAACAAATCTCAGTTTTGAAAGTCTAAAAAATCAAGTCATCTCAATTTAATTATATTTATGAGTTATATAATGAATAAATATAATGATTGAATTTAGTTGCAAAACATGCAAGATTAAATCATATACTGCTTTAGGATATAAAATGATGTAACAAACTGCAAATGCAATAAACAGAATAAGGCAAAAATCAAATAACAATAGTAGTTGCCTAGGAAAGGGGGCAAAAAAAAGTGACTTGATCTATATATATGCAGCATCTTTATCAGCAATGTTCTCTTTTGGAAACAGGATAGAGAATGCTCAGGGATGTTAAATCATCTTAAACTTATTTCCTTTTAGTAGAGAAGATTAATTGTTATATGAAGAAACACATTGTGAAATAGATGCAATTTAGAGGTAATAAAAAATTAAGAATTACCAGAAGCAAGTTATATGAGAAAACTCAAGAAAAATTATTAATGTGAACAATTGGCTTACTCCAGTAGATGAAAGTAGAAATATATATATATATATATATATATATATTTATATACTTTATATATATATATATATATATATATATTTATATACTTACACTAACCAGACTCTACTTAGGTGACTTTTAGGCAGCAGTGTTGTTTCTGCATAGTCTAAAGCAGAAACAACAGTTCCAAGAAGTGACCTTAGGCTCTGGCCTGGAAAATCAGTAGAGTACATAGAGTAACTATTGATATGAAAGGGAAATGATAAGTAACACCTTATTATTTTTATTTTTCTTGTAGATAGAGGAGAAAAAATGTTCTTCCGGACTGGCAGCACTGTCCTTTCATGCTATTAGATCAAATAGCTTTTCCGTATTTGGGAATCTTCTTTCCAGTGTGAAGCCTAGGATTTAATAAACACACCACAAAATAAAAACAGTACTTTACAATAATTACATGTGATGTAAGCTATAAGAGAGAACAGATTTCATTGTGTTTTGTTTATGAATACATCTTAAAAATCTAGAAAATGTCTAACATGTAGTCTTTGATAAATATTTATTGAATCAATGTATGTTGTATTTTCTAAAGTGCTATGTAAACAGGCACAACACAGATGAAGGATATTTCAAATACATCAAGATAAAAATAAGAAAGCTAAAGGGGAAAATAAACAAATCTACAATAATACTTGAAGAATTTACAGTGTTATTCAGAAATTGTAATAAAAATAAAAAGAAAACATTAAAACGGTAAATGATTGAATCAATACTTACAACCAATTTTACCCAAATGACATTCATTACGTTACACCCAGAATACACATTCCTTTCAAATGTACATGGAAAATTAACCTGAAAAGATTACAGGTTATGTTATTTTAAAAAAGATCTGTTTACATTTGAAAAGATTTGAGTATTATAAAATAAATCATCTTATCATAATAAAATTAAGTCAATAAAAATTTAAAAACAGTCTGAAATTTTGGGAAATAAAAGAGCCATCATTATTTTTGGTATGCATCTAAAAGTATGCATTAAGTGCCTGCAAAACAAAAGAAGAAAGCTGTAAATTCAATGATATAACACTCTAACAAGATACTAGATGTAGAAGAGAAAAGTAAACCCAATGTAGATAAAAAGAAGTAATAAAGAAAAAAACAGCCACTTCCGGTTTTGATGGTGGAATAAGTAAATGCTATGTTAATCTCCTCCCACATCCGCATCAAAATTATAATTAAATTATAAAACGACCTAAGAAACACCTGAACAGTAGCTGAATAGAGTTTCTATAACTAAGGGGAAGACACAAAATGGGCTGATTCCATATCCATGTGTGGCAGTTAAAAATCAGGAGGGATATCTCAGCAAAGGATGTCCTGCCTGAGAAGCAAAGGGTCACAGCCCCACACTGAGCTTTCCAGCCCAGAGCACCAGTGCCAGGAAGAGGAGACCCCACAATAGCTGCCTGTGAAAATCAGCAGGGACTCAGTCCGGGTAAGACAGAGGGCTCTTATAAATAAACACACCCTCTTAAAGATTCAACCATAGATTTATTCACTCACAAACACTGATCCTAAGCTCCAGAAAATGGACAGCAGCTAAAAAATCATCAAAAACATGTGAGGAAGAACTGAATTATCTGGCTTCGGGGCAAGGGCTTTGGGGACAGCTCTCTCTCAGACTAAATTGTCAGTAGGCACCATTGTTCGTTGTTGAGTCCTCCTCCCACACAGATTGCAGGCGCAGTCAGGTGCCAAATCTGAGTTTCCATTAATCTGGTTAACACAGCTGTTGCCCCACCCCACCAATAATTCTCTGAGATCTTGCCCACCTGACTCCTACATCAGCCAAACATTTTTCAACAGCTGTTCCTCACAAGCATCAGCTTTTGTCAGCACTTCAGACTTTTCTAAAATCTCTCAAAGCTTCACAAACCCCAAATAAGCAGCATTCCCTCTACCTCTTGCTAAATATATTCACACCCGATACTAGTGGAAACAAGTCACGGTCCACAGCACGACCATTTAAAGTACTTTTAAGCCAAGTACAGCAGCTATCGAATGCAGATCACTTTGTAGCTCCTATCAGGTAACCATAGGCTGGACACAGGCTGCACTGGGGGCCCTTCCAAGAGGCCCTAGATCAACACACCTGGTTGCCAGCTTCAGACCACAGCAGAATACTACCCAATTTGTACCAAAATAACATACTCGAAGGGTGGACTGGTAGACACCAAAGCCCCACTAAAGTGACTCTTACTCCATGGGGCAAGACCCCACACAGCAGTTTGTACATTGTAGTCATGGCCAGTCCTCACAATCAATCAATCTGAGGGTCAGTTCCAACTACTGACATGCCTACAACAATCAAGGCTCAACTACAACAGAAAACTATACACAGCACACATAAGGGATAGTCCTGGAGCACCCAGCTCCGGTGAACAGGGATACTGTACCACTGAACCCCACAGGCCACACTGCCAGACTGAGAGATATAGCAGATCTATCTAATACACAGAAAAAACACAGAGAGGCAGCCAAAATGAGAAGACAAAGAAATATGTCCCAAATGAAAAAACACAACAAAATTCCAGAAAAAGATCTAAACAAAAAGGAGACAAGCAATCAACTTGATACAGAGTTCAAAACACAGGTTATAAGAATGTTCAATAATTTAAGAAAAGAATAAATTATTTCAGTGAGAACTTTAACGAAGAGATGGTGGGGGAGAGAAAGGAGATAGGAAACATAAAAAAGAACCAGTCAAGAATTAAGAATACAATAACTGAAATGAAGAATACAGTAGAAGAAATCAACATTAGATTAGATGAAGCAGAGAATCAAAACAATGATTTGGAAGAAAAGGTAACAGAAAACACTTAATCAGAACAGCAAAAAGGAAAAAAAAAATAAAATGAAGATAGTTTAAGGGACCAACCATACTCATATTTGTATCATAGGGATACCTGAAGGAGAAGAGAAAGAACAGGGGATGGAGAACCTATTTGAAGAAATAATGATGAAAAACTTTCCTAACCTGGTGAAGGAAATAGTCATACAAGCCCAAGACATGCAGACTCCAAAACAATGAAGCCAAACGGGCCACATCAAGAAACATCATAATTAAAATGCCAAAGGTTAAAGACAATGAGAGAATCTTAAAAGCAGCGAGAGAAAGGCACTTAGTTACTTACAAGGGAACTCGCATAAGACTGTCCGCTGATTTTACAATGGAAACTGCAGGCCAGAAGAGATTGGCATAAAATATTCAAAGTGATGAAAGCAATAACTTACAACCAATATTACTCTACCTAGCAAAGCCGTCATTTAGAATTGAAGATAAAGAGATTTCCATACCAAAAAAACAAAAAAGCACTAAGCCAATATTATAGGAAATATTAAAAGAAATTTTTTAAGGAGAAAATATATATATATCACAAAGAAAAATGTTTTCACTGGGAAATCAAACACATAATGGAAGCAGTGGATCGACTGACACTAATACTGGTATAAAGTTTAAAAGCCAAAGTAGAAAAATCATGTGTAGTTACAAAAGTAAATTAAGGGATTCACACAGACATGCATGAAAGGAAGAAAAAATAAAGTAAAAAACATAAATGTGAATGAGGTTAGTAAAAATGATAGTGATTCTATAATGTGTTCAAATTTTACTGACCATCAACTTAAAATGGACTACTATAAACATAGCTTGGTCTATGTAAAACACATCATAACCATAAACCAAAAATCTACAAGAGATATAAGAGAAACAGAGAAAGGAATACAAACACAACACTACAGAAAGTCATCAACATACAAGAGGAGAGCAAGAGAATAAGAAAGGAAAAGAGACCTACAATAGCAATCAGAAAACAATAAAATGACTATAACTTCATACCCATCAATAATTACTTTAAATGTAAATGGTTTAAGTACTCTAATCTAAAAAAGAGTGGATAAAAAGAAATGCAACAGATATATACAATGGAATATTATTCAGCCATAAAAAAGAATGAAATCTTCCCATTATGACAACATGGATGGACTCAAAGGTATTATGCTAAGTAAAATAAGTCAAAAAAGACAATTTATAAGATTTTACTTATATTTGGAAGTCTAAAAAGCAAAATAAACAAAACAAATAAACACATAGATACGGAAAACAAACTGATGATTGTCAGATGGGAAGTACATTGGGGGTCTGGGTAAAAATGATAAAGAGATTAAGAAGTACAAATTGGCAGTTACAAAAATAGTCATGGGGCGGGGGGTGGGTGGTGGCTCTATAATGTAGTGGTCAGTACGTCTGCTTTACACACAGAAGTTCCTGGGTTTGTGCCCCAGGTGGAGCCACAGACCATACTCCAGGTACGCCAGGCCCAGGTGCACCAGGCCCTGGGTGTACGTCAGGCCCTGGGTGTACGTCACAAGTGTGTGGGAGAAGACGCCCCACCTTCAGAGATCCAGTTCTTAAGGGGAAACGGCAACATCCATAGAGTTGGAAGTGGGAGCGGGGGTATTAAAGAGGGGAAAAAAATAGTCATGGGAATGTAAAGTACAGCTCAGTGACTATATTCAATAATATTATAATAACTATATATGGTGATAGGTGGGTATAAGACATTGTGGGGATCACTTTGTAAGCTATATAAATGTATAACCACTGTGCTATACCCCTAAAACTAATATAATATTGAATGTCAACTGTAATTGAAACTAAAAAATAAAATGATATTAACAAAAAAAGCAGAGCTCAAAGAAATATAAAAGAAAAAATTACCATAGTTAATTAATAAGAGAAAAATTAACAAAAGTTGATTCCTTGAAAATAACAATGAATACTTATTAAATCTTCAGAAAAAATTATCAAGAAAGAAAATTAAAAAAAAATAAATTACTAATATTAGTAAGAATTTAAAGTAATTTACTTTAGATTCTATAATTATTAAAAGTTATAGAAAAACATTATAAAAATTTTATGTAGAATATATGACAACATTCAGGACATGAACAAATTTCTTAAGAAATTCAACTTACTAAAACAAGCATCAGATAAATATAAAAGGTACTACATAAATTGATATTTATGAAATAATTTTATGTTATATCACTCTTAAAATTAAATACAAAATAGACACCTGTCTTGAGAATTCCCTGAGCAGACAAAACCATTTAAGCCTTGTAAGCCAAATTAAATCTAGCTTATTTTATAAACGTAAGTGAAACTTAACCTAGGTAATTTTTTGTAAATGCCTCCAACAATCATAAAAGAAACAAGTCATCTTTCTAAAAATGGTATGAGATAACCCTGCTAGATAATCCCTGACATCTGGAAACCTTTATTGTAATAATCAATCATTTTAAAGTTTAACACTTCCCCATTTTCACTTTAGAAGTCATCCTATAACTTCATGGCCTTGTACTTCATATTAGTATTGGAATTTGGAAGCTCGCAATCCAGGAACTGTTCTTATATGAACGATAAGCTTTTAAACTAAATACTATTTATTTATTTGGCGGTTTTAATTTTGCTATTTCTGTATTTTTGACAACATAAACCTACTGATAAATAAATCTAGGCTAAACAGTTCTCTGGTGAATTCTATGTAATATTCAGGAAACAATAATACCAAACTTTCACAAATTCATTAAGAAAAAAGATAAGAAAATGCTTCACAACTTACAGAAGACAAAAATTCTGAGCCAGATATATGGAAATACAATACAAAACTATGAAATAACATCTCTTAAAAATTTATATTTAGATGGAGAGAGGGGTCAAGATGGTAGGGTAGATAAATACTATGCTCTCTTCCTATTCTTACTGATATTAATTTTAATGACTGCAATAAAATTACAACTAAATTATAGAACAATCAATTTGGAGAATCAACTGAAGTCTGGCTGAACATATCACCTATAACTGCGAATATAAAGAAGAGGCCACATCAAGACTGATAGGAGAGTCAAAGACGCAAAAATAGGCTGGCCCCACACTAGCCTGTGGCTGGCGAGTATCAGGAAGGATATCTCAGCTATAGAGGTCCCCCTGAAGGAGCAAGGGGCCCAAGCTCCACACTGGGGGTCCCCGGCCCAGGATTCCAGTGTCAGAAAGAGGAGTCTCCACAAAATCTTACTATAAAAATCAGTTGGGATTCCGACTGTCCAAGTGAGAAGAAAGGCAGCTAGAAACCCAGATGTCCCCTTAAAGGGACCATGTACAGACTCACTCACTCACAAACACTTAGCCTGGGCTCTAGCTGAGCCTCAAAAGGTGGGGAGGCATGGTAGATATGTGAGGAGGGACTGAACTGTGTGGCTTAAGGGCAAGGGCTGGAGGGACAGTTGCCTTTGTTCCTCACCAGTGGTCTGCATAGGCCCGCCTCCTATGCAGACTACTGGTGAGGCCAGCTGGTCTATGTTAAGCCCTACCCCAACATACTGCCAATCTTGAATCTGCATTAGCCTGGTGAAATCAGTTCACTCCACCCAGTTGACACCCTGAGACTCCGCCCTACCAAACTCACTAATTGCCAGAGGCATACTCATGGCTGTTCTACTCAGCTCTCTGCAGGAAGCTCTTTTAGCAACAATCAGTAGGACTGCTTGTGCACCTCCAGAGAAAATCCCAGTGGTGGTCAACCAGCCCCAACCTGAGATGCAGTATTTCTTGAACAAATTTTGGGTGTCTACAGGCCCAAGGCAGGCAGCAGCCTTGCTGTAATCTGAGACTTTTTCAAGAGGCCACAAGCTCATCACTGGCACCGAACCTGAATCTGCATTGGTCAGGTGAAATCCATTTGCTTTACCCTAGTGACCCCCCTGGGACTCTGGCCCTCCCAACTTGCATACTACCCAAAGGCTCTTTCAGCTACTCAGATAGGCAGCTGGCAGGCAGCCTGAGACCTTGGAGTGCCTTGGATCTTTTGCTAAGCTGCCCTAGGCTCGGTACTGGTGGAAGCTAGTCTTGGTTTGCAGCATGGTCTCTCCCACTTGCAACAACAACCGCAGATTGCTTTGTAGCTCTTACCAATTAGCATGAGGTGGTCACAAGCAGAGGCTGACCTTGGCCTGCACAGGAGCCCTTCCAAAAAGCCCTAGAAGCAACACACCCAGAGTCTAATGTCAGACCACAACAGAGTACCACTTGATTAGCCCCACAAGCGGTACACCCAAAGTGTAGTCTCAAGAGGTACCATGAGCCCATTGCGAGGAATCCCACTCCATGGGGTCAGCCCCCCACACAGTAGCTAATAACCTGTGGGCATGGCCAATCCTCACAGCCAGTCAGCCTGAGAGTTAATCCCATCCATTGATGTGCTAACAGCAATCAAATCTTAACTACGACAGAAGAGCACACACAACTCACACAATGAATACACCTGGAACTCTTGGCACAGGTGATCAAGGACACTGCACTACTTGGCCACATAGGGCAGCTACACATAAAGGCCACCTGGCCAAGACTAGAAAATGTAACAAATCTACTTAATACATAGAAACAAACATAGAGAGGCAGCCAAAATGAAAACAAAAACAAAACAAACAAAAAACAAAAATAAAGAAATGTCACAAATGAAACAATGGAAGAAAATTTCAGAAAAAGAACTAAATTAAATGGAGACGAGCAGAGTCCAAATTAAATGGAAAGGCAGAGTTCAAAACATTGGTTATAAGGATGCTCAATGAACTTAGGGGAAGAATAGGTGAATTCAATGAGCACTTCAACAAAGAGAGAGAGTAAGCATAAAAAAGACAGAAAACATAAAAAAGAATCAATCAGAAATGAAGAATACAATAACTGAAATGAAGAATACACTAGAAAAGAATCAACAGTAGATTAGATGAGGTGGAGGACTGAATCAGCGATTTGGAAGACAAGGTAGCAGAAAATATCCAATCAGAACAGCAACAACAACAAAGAATAGAAAAAAAATGAGAAAAGTAAGGGGTCTCTGGGACAACATCAAGTGTACCAACATTTGCATTATAAGAGTACTGGAAAGAGAATAGAGAAAGCAAGAGATTGAGAACCTATTTGAAGAAATAATAACTGAAAATTTTCCTAACCTGTGTACTGTAAAGTTTCATTATTTTTGCTAAATGCACGTCATTTACCTACCATGACAGTATCATATAAAATAGCTTCACTATCTTAAAAATATCCCCTGTGCTTCACTTATTCCACCCTCCTTCTTCCTTTGAACCTGTGGAAATCACTGATCTTTTAAATGTATATGTACTTTTGCCTTTTCCAGATTGACATAATGTAATGACATAAATGTAGGCTTTGTATACTAGCTTCTTTCATTTAGCATATACATTACAGATTTACACTGTGAGTGCAGTAAACTGTCTTTTTGTGTCTTGAAAGAACATTTCCATTCTTCACTACATAACACACGTCATAAAATATACCATTATTTATTTATGTGTCCAACCATTGAATAAAATCTTTGTTGCTTGTAATTTTTGCCAATTATAGATAAACATTTGCATGCAGATTTTGGTGTGGACATAAATTTTCAGCTGTGATAGTTAACTGTTCTAGCTGATCATAATTGTTTTCAATAAGCCTCTGGGGATAGGAATTTTTTCCAGGAAGCTGAGCTTGGAATAAAGTCAAATAGCAACAAGGTTGAGAGTAGGGATTTTCAAAGATCGAAAGTGGCAAGTTCCTGTTTTTGGTTATGAGTCTGCCAGCCCTCATCACTACTACACCATGCAGTTGGGGAGGGGAGATGGGAATAACCCTTCGTAAAATACCAAAGACCCACTCTTCCTACCAGGTTTGGCAAGTTTTTTGTTTGTTTGTTTGTTTTTAATGAATTCTTTTCATTTTTATTCTATGCCTTTGCTTAATTTTAAAAGTTCTGAAACATTTGCTAATCATAATTTGGCAGTATTTTTATTTTTTATGTGAGAGATTGATTTCACAGATGTCATCACTCTAACTTCTAAAAATTCCATACTAATATGGTAATCTCTTTGCTAACACCTTGTTAAATATATCACACATAAAACAGAAATATGCTAAAAAAAATTCGGTTTCCTAACTTTTTCTCTAGACACATTAATTCATTAATTAAACATTCTACCTCCAAAGTTATTATCTATGACACTTAATCAATTTTTCACCGGGTATTCTGAATTTGCCATCTTTCTAGTTTCTGATAGTAGCTCACAAGCCACCAACTTCCTACCTCCTAAGTCAAAGTCTTTTAGTTATAATCATTGTATTGTTTTTTAATGGTAGCAATGTACTTCTAGGTACCAGTTTTTGAATTAGTTATCATAGACTTGCTATAAAGTTATTTTCCTTATCAAATGTTTCCCAGTCTCACTGGCATAAAACAGTAAATTTTTGTTTCTCTTCTGCTCCATCCAAGTATAGAAGCAAGGACAATTCTTCTCATGATAGTCACTCTAGGCTCAAGCTGATGGAAGCTTCATCTCAACAAATAATTTAAAATTGGTGGGGGTGGGGAGACTTACTTACTCTGAGATATATACCACTTTTGCTTATATTTCATTGGCAAAAATAAGTCATATGTATATGACCAACTTCAAAAGAGGCAGGAAATTGGAATCCTACTATGTTCCTTACTATGTTCCCATAAAAATGATGGAACTATACTCCCAGAACTTGAACAATCTATGTATTGAATCATTCATGTTAGAAAGTAAACAGGCTATTAGATTTGCATTCTCATAGCCTTTCTGAGCATGTCTTACATCTGTATTATTAACTTAAGAGAGTAGCCGTTACTATGGGTTTGTAGCTCTAATCTACGGATGCAGAAATATATTTCATTTCCATTGCTGACTTGTATAGAGTAATAGTGATTGCCCAGTGTGGTGTGTTGTGAAGTACATGAAGCTGCTTCAAGGCTCAGTGGAAAAGAGTGCCATGATTGATTAATATGTTTCAGATAAGCAAAATTATTAAAAACATCTGAAATAGGTAGTTCAATCATTCTACTCTCTAGACCTCTAAGTATACAATGTGAAAAGCCATGCATTAGCTCTAAAATAATAGAAGTATTTTAAGCAAAATATCATATCAAGTACTTAGAAGAGTTTTATAAAACTTATAATAATTATAGATATCTCAAGAATAGAAAAAGCTGGTATCTCATGAACAATAAAGAGAAATACTGTCATACCAACAGTAAAGTACTAATTTGAAATATTATATTCAATTTTCTTCATATACATACATATATGTTTGTTAAATCATTAGCTTTAACTGAGGCTCGGAGAATGTTTATCTATATGGAATTTAATAATCATCGGTTAAACTACATGATAAATTATTTGACATCAGTTGAAAAATGTTTCTAACAACTATGTTTAATCAAATCTATCTAGAAAAAATTTTCCAGATGACTTTGGACTGAAAACAGAAGATAATATTGGAAAAGAAATTAATTCTCTTGGCTCTATCCTCTCCAACTTTTTTCACTCTTTCTGTTGAAACCTAATACGCTTTCCCCCAAAGAGTCTATAAAAAGATTCCTGTGAATAATTTGCCAGTTACATCCCTTCCACTACTGCAAGTCAAAATTTGTTTTCCTATCAATGAGAGGTGCCATTATCACATGATGGCTAAATTTATAGATATTTAATATACCACAAATTTTATTGAAAATCTCTTTCTCTTCTAACATTGGGACACTCAGATTGAACCACCTAGATTAATTCTGTAGAATGAATAATTTTCCAGAATGCTTTTTTACCAATTTGGCAAACAGACCTCTATTAAGGCCAACCCTATTCTTTTTTTCTTACCTGAATTATGTAAAAGATGTAAACTAGCATTAATATGGATTTTCTGAAGTATCATAAAAGAGTATTAAAATGTCTGTTTTCACTAGTGATATGGACATATGCATGCCCTTTGGGTTCTCTATAACTGAAACAAGTTTTGTTAATTATATAATAGTGACTTTATTTAAAATAAATTTATTTAGGGGATTTATAAAGTTGGGCCTTGCCATCATTGCAAATCAATTACTTGTTCTTACCAAGTAATATTTATGTTTTTCAGTGTCCTGTTACATAATTGACCATGTACAATGTTAAACTGGAAAAAGTTTTAAATGTTTCATATAATAAACACCCATTATAGAAAAAGTTCTAGAAATTAGCTGTCATTTAGTTCATTTTCTTCCTTTTATAGAAAAGATAGCAAAACCTTCCAAATGTAATAACTTGTCTAAGGTGACAAGTTGTTTAGTGATAGTACCCAAACTGTAAATATGTCTCCTAAATGCTAATTTAGTATCATTCTTCTGATATTTTATTTAAATTTAATAAATAGTTGTATTATATTTATTCTAGATTTATGAATTATATAATTTGTTTCTTTGTAACATCTTAGCCCAAAATATAATTATATAATACAACACATTATTCCATCATGAGTTTGTGAGTTAGAAATTTTAACAACACAGTAAGGATGGCTCATCACTACTTTACAATGTTTCACATTTCAGTGGAGATCTCAAAGATTTGGGTTGGAACATTTGAAGGCTACTTCACTCACATGTCTCACAATTGGTGCTATGAAGTTTCAAAGAACTGAGGCCCAACACAGCTGTTTCTCCTCAGGCAACTCTTTCTATTTCCATGTGGTCTCTCAAAGTGTTATCTATCTTCAGCATGGTGTCTTCCAATTACTCATATTTCTTATCTGTCATCTCAGGGCACCAGGACACGTATCTCAAGAGAGATAGTCAGACAGAGGCCACATCACATTTTATGACTTATAATTGTAAATCACTCAGACACATGCCTGCCACATTTTGTCAAAGTCATTATAAAAGTTCACCAAAGTTGAAGGGGAGGGCACCTGTATCTCCTCTCTTGATGGAAGAATGTCAACATATGTTTTAGAAAGATGGTATGTGATAGAATATATGCTGGTATACTATTTTTGGAAAATACAGTCTGAAGTGTTCCTCTATCTGGCCATAAGAATTCAAAACCAGTTCACATGGAAAATTCACTGATCAACTCCACCAAAATTTTCAAGTCTTGTCTTGCTTTGACATTATCTAGGATCTTCAGGTGCAGATGAACCTTCCAAAGGGCAACTCCTTAAGTATAGTTCTTTTAAAAGTTATTTGCTCCCACGCATCCTTCATACAATTATGGGACAGATAAAGAGATAGCTACTAAAGGTCCTCCAATCCAAAAACTGGGAACATAAAAGGTACGGAGAGTCATAGATCCAGCTTTGGCTCTGTTAAGAACACACACACACACACACACACACACACACACACACACACACACACACATGTATGTATATGTATACAGACATCTGTGGAACACAAATATGTGGAAATTAAACAACCTATTAGGCTGATACATGCATTAAGAAATTACTGCTAATGAATACCTTGTTTCTTTTTGGAATGATGAGTGTTCAATAATGGTGATGGTTGCACATCTCTGTGAATATACTGAAATTTTTTTAAAAGGGTGAATTTCATGATATGTAAATGATATTTCAAGAAATCTGTTATAAAATGTCACTTATCACTTACTAATTACATAACAAATTACAAAATTAACAAATAGGCAAGGGATCTAAATAGACATTTCTCCAAAGGAGATATACAAAAGGCTAATAAGCACATGAAAAGATGTTCAACATTATTAGTCATCAGAAAAATGTAAATCATAATCAGATATGATCTATGTCCACTAAAATGGCTATGATTAAAAAAGTAAAAACAAGCATCACAGAGTGGTTCCTCCTAAGGGTGGTTTCTGAAATGACAGACTAATTGTCTGCTTTCTTAGTCTTTTTGTTTTGTTTTGTTTTGTTTTTGTTTATGGAAGGGGTCGAGGAAATTGAAAATATTTATATAATTATTTTGAAAACAGGTAAAATAAAGTATAAAATAAAAAATAAGCATACAGAAGAAAATTTTATACATTAAGAATTGCTAGAGCAAAGACAACAGAAAAATAGTTCTTTTCATTAGTATTAAAAGTAATAGGAATCAAAATTTAAGTTTTTATGTGAATATTTTAATTTATCAGGGTGCCAATTTCATTGTTATACACATGCACACAAACATAAACACCCAGGCACTTGAGAAATAAAGTGAAAAATTCACCAAATGTTAAAAGATATATGTGCAATACATGTATGTGTTTTGGAAAGGAATGGAAAACAATTCTACCTCAGGAAATAAATATTATGTTATGCAATAATTTATAAATAAGGAAGCTTTCCTAATTTAATAGAACCAAATCATAGTCCTAAAAACTAGAGAAAGCCAAAGGGATGGAAATTTTTGCTCAAATAGAAATGATTTAGTAACTTTTTTTGAATAGTCTGACAAATGCTAGTTAAAATAAAAATAAATCATGTTTATAGTAAACCATCTTGGAAACAAAGAAAGATCACCAAGCAAACTAATTTTAATCAATAAGCATATATAAAGTTGGATGAAATATTTGTTAGTAAGAGTGAGATATTATCAGTTAAAATGAACATTGAATATTGATATATAAAACTGATATTTTGTTACTATAGAGAAAATATCAACTATATTTATGCCTGTCCATGATATCAAGGCAATTTTTTAAATTGTGTTTTGGCAATTTAGTAAAAACAATTTACATTGTTATTGAGTCATCTAAATAACTTGATTATTAAAAAAAATCACCAGTTGTATAATGTGAACTATTGCCTAAAATTAAAACATACATGCACTTATACTCACAATTAAGGTTTTGTGATACACATAGTACTATTACCATACATATCTATATTATTATGAAAACAGGTAAGATGGCTCTTAAATTCAAAAGTTTGTTTTTCCACAATTACTTAGAGTGCTTCTTTTTTGTTTGTTTCTCTGGAAGCATTTTCGTTGCTACTATTTTTTTATAGAAATTTTTTTCTATAATTAGATTTATTTTTAATCTACGAAATTTAATAAAATTTTATTTATAGCTGCTTTGAGGCACCTATTTAGTGTATATTTTGTCTTCATTGTGCCATGAGTTTTCTCTTATTCTATGCACTCTCTTAGGGTGATAATTATGTCCAGTTCATATTTCCTAGAAAATTCTATGTACCCACATATATTTGTTGAATTAAAGCATTTGTATTTATTTTATGTGCTCTATTGTCTAGATCAAAAATTTTTAAAAATCTTTGACTATAATCATGGTTTGATTTAAAAAGTGGCAAATTTTGAGGTCTCAATTATTTCAGGTAGATTTTAACACAAGATATAAAAAGGTATATATTCAATAGTCATTTCTTCCATTGTCATATTTTATAATAAATTGTTTTGAAAGGTGACATGAATAGAATGAATAAATATGAAAATGTAGTTACTTTTCCACCCCCTTAGGTGACAGTTGAAACTCTGATTGTGTTCCATCAGGAACGCTGCTTTTTAAAGCTTGTCTGTGAAGGAAAGATTTTGTTCAGTTCTCTTATTCACCAGAGCAGAAAATTAAATTACTCTAAAGTCTGATCAGCAGAGCAGAAAGTTAGGTACATCTACAAGTGAGTGGAGGTGGTATTGATAGGAAGTCATGTTGTGTTACCATGTTGGTGAAATTAGTTGAGAAACGAAAGCATAAAAATTATTTATCAATATCTCCATAAAAAAATTTAATGTAAGTAAAATATTTTATTGAAATAACCTGATTTAAATCCCAGAAAATTTAAATTTGTTTATACTGGCAGGTAGAAAAGAGAGCAAAATATGCAGAAACTAAAAATACTAGAGAGAATATTAAATAATACAAACATGTGAGAAACAGCATTTGTGTTTTCTATTGTCTTATAAATCATCACAAATGGTGCCTTAAGACAATACATTTATTATCTCACAGTTTCTCTGGGTGAAGAGTCAAGGCATGATTTGGCTCAGTCCTGTTTACTGTCTCATAAGACTACAACCAAGATGTCAGCCTTTAATCTAGGTGCTTGACTAGGAAAGTATCTACTTCTGAGATGACTT
Organism: Pteropus vampyrus; assembly: GCF_000151845.1. Classification (NCBI taxonomy): domain Eukaryota; kingdom Metazoa; phylum Chordata; class Mammalia; order Chiroptera; family Pteropodidae; genus Pteropus; species Pteropus vampyrus. Next base: position 1,573,517 of record NW_011888807.1, read on the forward strand.
GAACTGAGACTTAATTTCCTTGCAGTTGCAGGGTAAGGGCACTGGCTTCTTGCTAGCTTTTGGCTGCAGACTGCCTTCTTCAACTACCCTCAGCAATTAGAGACCACCTTGTTCTTTTTGCTGCACGACCTTTCCAGGCACTCTCATGACAAAACAGATTGCTTCTACAAAGTTAACAGGGGAGAAAATCTACACAGAGAATCTGCTACCAATATCAAAATTTACATATGTAGCATAAGCATGGGAGTGCCCTTCTATCACCTTTGCCATATCTCTTGGTTAGAAGCAAACCACAGATCTCACTCACATTCAAGGGTACGAGGTTATGAAAGGGCATG
>NW_011888807.1:1573904-1593613 GCF_000151845.1 Pteropus vampyrus
ACTAGAGAGAATATTAAATAATACAAACATGTGAGAAACAGCATTTGTGTTTTCTATTGTCTTATAAATCATCACAAATGGTGCCTTAAGACAATACATTTATTATCTCACAGTTTCTCTGGGTGAAGAGTCAAGGCATGATTTGGCTCAGTCCTGTTTACTGTCTCATAAGACTACAACCAAGATGTCAGCCTTTAATCTAGATGCTTGACTAGGAAAGTATCTACTTCTGAGATGACTTGAACTGAGACTTAATTTCCTTGCAGTTGCAGGGTAAGGGCACTGGCTTCTTGCTAGCTTTTGGCTGCAGACTGCCTTCTTCAACTACCCTCAGCAATTAGAGACCACCTTGTTCTTTTTGCTGCACGACCTTCTTTCCAGGCACTCTCATGACAAAACAGATTGCTTCTACAAAGTTAACAGGGGAGAAAGTCTACACAGAGAATCTGCTACCAATATCAAAATTTACATATGTAGCATAAGCATGGGAGTGCCCTTCTATCACCTTTGCCATATCTCTTGGTTAGAAGCAAACCACAGATCTCACTCACATTCAAGGGTACGAGGTTATGAAAGGGCATGGATACCAAAAGTTGGTTTCACCCTAGGGCCTTTCCTATACAATATTTGAGAATAAAAAACAATGAGAATTGCTGGATGGTAGTTCTATTTTTAATTTTTTGAAGAACCTCCATACTGTTTTCCACAATGGCTGAACTAATTTACATTTTCATCAACAGTGAACAAAGGTTCACTTTTCTCCACATCCTCACCAACACTTGCTATCTCTTGCCTTTTTCACAATAGCCATATTAACAGGTGTGAGGTGTCATCTCATTGTGTTTTTGCTTAGTATTTCCTTGATGATTAGTGATATTGAGCATATTTTCATGTACCTATTGGTCATTTGGATGTCTGTTTTTGGAAGAATGTCTATTTAGTTCCTCTGCCCATTTTTTTGGGGTCTTTTTTATTAGTGAGTTATATGAGTTTTTTTCTTTTTACATTTTAAATATTAACCCCTTATCCAATATATGGTTGCCAAATATTTTCTCTCATTCTGTAGATTGTCTTTTCATTTTTTGATTGTTTCTTTTACTGTACAGATACTTTATAGGAAAGATAGCCCGGTCCTCATTGTCAAACGAATGCCTTCATAAAGGCCATTTCACAAAAGAGCTGTCTGATGACAGAAGTGTTGAACATTTTGGAGTCTTTGCTCTATCTCTTAAAAATGCATATCAATTTCACAAAAGGTTTGACTATTAAAAAATGCATTATTTAACCAAGTTAGTACAAATCTAAGGGCAAATGGGTAGCTTTAAATTAATGTTTTCATTTAGAATAAATATGGACGTGTAATTAGCTTTGAATCTCCCAGAACAGACAACCCCTTATTTTCTTTATTCACAATAAAGTTCATTTTAAAGGACTTCTTGACTAAACCCCAATGGCAAATGTTATCAATGAAGTGCTGCCTCATACTTTAGCACATGTGTGAATATCATGGAGGATTAAATGCAATACAATACTTCCTCACTTATGATGGATAAATCACTTATGGCATGAAAGGATCATTATTGTAACTGATCATACAGAAACTTTGCTTTGAATAATATTTTTTAGTTCTAGAATTTCTACTTGCTTGTTTTCCAGTTTCTACTATTTTGTTGATATTTAATATGTTTTCACTCACTATTTTATAAACTTTTTTTTATTATTTTATTGAGCCAAGTTATAAAAAGTGTTTTAAAATTCCTATCAGCTAATTATAGCTGTATTATTTAGCACTCAGTCTCTGTTGATTGAATTTCCTCCTGAAGTTGTGTCTCATTTTCATGTTTCTTTAAAGTAATTGTTGATTGTATCCTGGACATTGTTAATGTTATGTTGAAGAGATTTCATATTATGAACATCTTTTATTTTTGTTATTGTTACTTTGGTTGGATTCCAATTGTAAACTCCGTCTCTTTGTAACACCCAAAAATGTCAGTTCTTTCTAATTAACGGAGATGCTCGGATTCTGCCCCATACTTATTTGTTTAGGGAGTCATTCAGATATTTGCGTAGAGTTTATATATACAAAAAAAAAAAAAAAAAAAGGACATTTCTCAGGCTTTCAGCATTCTTGTGCTCTTTATTTACATTGGCTGTAGTTTCCCAAAGCTGTCCATTGTTTCCTCAGGACATAAAGACTGTGTTTTATATCAGACTTTTGGATGCCCTGTGTAGTCAATGCCTTCCCTCAGGCTAAATGTATTAAACTCAATCTCATCCAAGACCATTATCTTTAAATACTTAATACTCTCTCTTAACAGTATAATTTTTCATGCTTATGCCTTCAAGTAGTTTTTATTTGTGTGTGTATTTTTTCCCAGTTTATAGTTGTTGTCTATTTGAAGGCTTATCCAACAGGAGCTTATATGCCCTTATCAGGAGTGGAAGTCCCATGAAGAGTGCTTTGTCTCTGACTTTTCTAGATTTCTTTAGTGGCTTAAACATGACTATAGTGCCCTATTTTTTTCTCTGCATGAGATTATAATCTCCAAATAAAGAAATAATGCTAATAGCATAAAACTGCCAAAATACAATGTTCCTTTAATATTTTAGTAATATCACTTTGAAATTCTCTAATCTGCTTTTGATCCAGGGAAAGCCAGATATTATTGCGCATTAGAACATAATTTCTCTAGACATATGGATACATATCAATGCAAAATAGAACAAAAATTTAACTATTTTGTATGCACTTATATATTTTAAATGAAGATCATTAAGACTTTTTGGATAAATCATTATTTGAATTTTGGATAAATAATTCTGATTTTTTTTCCGACACATTATTCATCTCTGGAATAGCTAGCAAGTGTTGCTTTTCAAACAGTGACATGACCATGATTTTCATTCACATACAATTTTAAAATGTCAATAATTTGGAAATGGCAAGGAATAACTGATATATTTAGAGCATTTTAAATTCTCCCTAAAAGAAAGCTAATTAAAAATTACAAATAAATTATTTCCAGTGTTATTTCAATGATGTTTCAACAATTCTATTATATGCAATGGGTTAATAAATCATTAATGTGCATTTTTCTACTTATTAGAAAATATGTATTGGGGGAACTTTTTGGTAGATATCTCTTTATGAAAAACCTTCACAACTACCAAATTGACACACTAGATGGAGCTAACTAAAGATTCAAACATTTTTTGTACTTAGAGAAAAAGACCAGAAGGATTCAGACATGTTTGTGATAGGAGTTATCCACCTGCTGTGTTCTCCCCATTCCAATGGAAGTACACCTGATTCCTTTCAAAGACAGATTCTATTCCCTAGTGTTCAGGTGCACTGTATACCATAGACTATAGACAGAATTCTTGATCTGTTAAGACTACAAGTCTCAGAACCCACCACTCAGAACCCAAGTCTCAGTCTCCACCGCTCACATAGTTCTATATGGGTCTATGTTAATTAACAAGGATTTTACTTAACTGTATTCATAATAATTAAATATACTTTAGGAATTTATAATTGTGATGATGCCACAGTACCATGTTAGTAATTATCCAGTGACTTGTACTTAAGTGTCCATACAAAGCATTAGTGAACTTATAGCATTGCAGCTCTTCCTGTTAGTATCTTCATTAGAGGAGACTGAAATGAGACATTTGGGAATGTGTTTATATTCACCATTACACCAACTAATTTTAAAACCTAAGCAACAAAGAAAATATTATATAATTAAATGTCATTCCTGTTACTATTTAAACGACCAAGACATCTCTAAATAATGAGTGCCCATAATTGAGTTGTTTTAATTTTTATGTCTAATCAATTATTGCAATTAAAGTCATTCTTTGAAAAGTAAATATTTCAAGATCAAAGAGAAAAAAATCTTCGAGATTTTTGAAATATAAATTTGGAATATTAACAAATATGTTTATTAACTGTATAAACAACCAATCAAATATGCTGCGGATAATAAAATTCTCAATATAACAAATAATGTGAGCTTTTAGACACAACAGACTAGCACGAGATCTGACAATCCTATACATTGTGTGATATCAAAGATGACATGGATAAACCTATCAGTAACCGGAATTACACATCATAATAAAATCTTTCTTAGGAGTGGGTAAATTGATTTTATTTTTTCATTGTCTATTCATTAAATATCTTAAGCTCTTGATTTTAGTTATATGTATTTTATTTCTCATATTTTTTAAGGTAACTGGCTATAGAGATTTGTTTTCCTAAAGATTAACATTGGTAGTTTTCTTTCTAGAAAGAAAGATATACCTTGTCGATTTTTTCATTATATAAATGTGAAATCATATACATATATATACACATAAACACATACATTATATATGTAAATCATACATTATAAACACACATGTTTGTATGTCTGCATATATATATATATTTTTTATATATTCCATAATCCCAGTTTTTATTTACAACTACTATGATTTTGATAACTGATCCTTCAGATTTATTTCTGTTTATATTACATATGGATTTTTTTAATTTTTTTAAATTACATTTTTTTAGAGTGGTTTTTGATTCACAGCAAAATTGAGAGGAAGGTATAGAGGTATTCTATATAATCCCTGCTCCCACACATGCAAAACTTCCTCCATTATTAATATCCTCCACCAGAGTGGTATACATTACAAAATGATGAACCTACATTGACATATCATAACGACCCAAAGTCTATAGTTTGCATTTTGGTTCACTCTTGGTATTGCATGTCTTAGACAAAAGTATAAGGCCATGTATTCTTCATTATAGTATCATATAGAATATTTTCACATTTTCACAAAAATGCTTTGTACTCTACCTATTCTTCCTTCCCATAATGAAATCTTTGAAATGTTCTCCTCTGTCTAAGCCAGATACATTTAACCAAAGAGAGCTTAAGGACAGTGACTGAATTTATTTTAAAATAAGAGTACTACAGCTTTAAGTGATTGTTTGATACTCTGTCAAAACAGTTACGCAATTAAGTTATTTACATATATTTTCAAATTACCTGGAAAATAATGTTTTTCTCCATTTTAAGGCTGACTTTTATATAAGAAGCAAATTGTTTCTTGTTTATTTGCTAAGTATATTCTATAAGGATTTTGAAACATGATACGTTTAGAATAAATGGAATTTTCTTATGTATATTTTTCTACATTTCTGATAAGGACATAAAACGGATAAGTGTTCCTTCAAACAAAAAGAATGTGATAAGAAATATATAATATCAAATTTTAACTTAATTATACTACTAGATTTTTAAAAATGTGAATCTAATTATCAGTATTCTCTCTGAGAAGCCAACATATAAGTTAACATGAACTTTTAACTCACGATAGGAGAATTTGAATGATTTCAGAAAGGAACATAATCTCATGTGTTTTATCTTATATTTTATTCAGGTTTTAACCAGAGAGTTTCTAACTGTTTATTAAATTGTCAGAACATGGGCATTAAATGTGAAACAGTTTTCTGATAGAAATTTTCTGAATTTGTATATCTTACCATCCAAAAGACAGAGACTATTGTTAAATATTATTGTGAGGATCAGTAACATTTTGGGAATCAGTATGGTTTTGCCTGCTCAAAGGAAAGGCTCAAGCTTTTACATCTACCTCAATTTTGGCATGGAGTTTAAGAAAAATAAATGATACTATGGATAAGAAGAGGTGTTTCTTATGACTTCACACTTTAGTACTATGAACTTTTTCCACTTAATTTTGCTGTATTAATTTTAAAGAAGAAAACACTTAAGAGCACTATTGCTGCATTGCTAAATATAATTGAAGAAATATTCAAGCATTTGGTATTTGAGAGAAAAAAATATTGTAAAAGAGAGACAGATAATAACTAAATTGTTAAATTCCCAGTATTTTGCCTTATACTTAAATCATACACACACACAAAAAAAATTGCATATATGGTGGCTAAATATGTATGTCTATACATATATATTTTTGTGTGTATTTATATATGTATGTGTATACATATATAACAATAGCATTGTGCATATGGATTATTTTCATTTCAATAGCTAAGATAGGTCAAATAATTTTACATGTCATGTGTTTTTATACCATAATTGTTTTTTTCTGCATATTGCATATTTTCTTATTGACTTATGGAACAATTTAATAAAAACTGATCTGCCTTTTTATTTATAAATCAAAATTAAATGCTTAGCATTTAACTCCAATAAATTTGTACTAAGCCAATAGATTTTTAGGAAAACAAAATATTACTTAAGTAGAACAATTAGAACTTGCAGTAGTAAGTTTTTATTTTTCCCCCCATAAAGTGACAATAGATGAATAATAGAATTTGAAATTTGATTTATATATTGTTTTTGAAAATCAATTAAAAAATGAATTTGATCCAGGGCAGATATATTGTGTGGAAATGGTCGAGTGAATTTAAATATTTTTAGATAGTTAAAAAAAATCCAATTTTTTAAAATAAAATATAGCCATATAATATTGGAATAATGGTTTTTAAGGGGTTATGGAAAAAAGAAAGAGAATAAAATTTTGATGTTACCTCTGGAGGACATGTAACACAGATTTTGGTAACATTTTCTTTGAGTCTCAGCCTTTAAATTGCTACTTGTACACTTCCAATTGGCTTTAAAATATATTTTATGGTTCTGTATTTATGGGGCTAGCATATATATGTGTGTATATATACATATGTATGACATTCGCTCAAAAATTTTTTGTATAGTTATAATTACTCAGAATTGCCTATTGTATAATCTGGAGATTAGCATGACTTAAATCCATTTAAAGTCAGTATGACCTATGTGACAGATAACTATAGATAAATTCTTTTGTAACATTCAGACTAGCACTCAGATACAGAAATGTAAATTATATTGATAATTTTTAGTAAGAAATATTTTGAACACACAGAACTTCCTACTTTATATCACATTAAAAATTAAATGATGGTATTCCACAATAACACTTTAGACAATAAATGATTAACTTAATTTATAACTATATTTGATGAATGAATCAACAAAAAAATCTAATTGATTGCATTATATGCAATGGATTTGTAGGAATTATCTTCTTGAGGCTTCCAGTCAAGATGGCAAAGTAAGTAAACATTGTGCTTGCCTCCTCTTATCACCCTCTCAAAATTGCAACTAAACTATAGAACAACCATCATTGAGAATTATCTGAAGTCTAGCTAAATAGAAGAAGTCCTCTAACTAAGGAAAACAGAACAGCCACCTTGAGACTGGTAGGAGGGGTGGAAATGAGGGGTGGTCACATGTATGGTGTTTAAAAATTAGGAGAGACATTTTGGTTGCAGAGGTCACCCCTGAGGAGTGAGAGGTCCCCCGCCTCACACCAGGCTTCTCAGCCCAGAGTTCCAGTGCTGGAAAAAGAAGTTCCCATAACTTCTAGCTGTAAAAACAAGAGGAGATTGTGACAGTGAGATAGAGTGCTGCTGGAGTCCTAGGTATTCTTCTTAAAAGGCCTTCTCACAAACTTAATTGCTGTGAGACTCACTCACTTTGAGCTCCAACTCTGAAACAAAAGCTCAAAACACACAAGGAACATATGTGGATGAACTAAATTGCCTGGCTGCTGAGTGAGGGCTTGAGGGGCCAGACATACGTGCTGGCAGAAGCCATTGTTCTTTTGTTAAGCCCTCTCCCACCCCAGGGAGCAGATACAGGCAGAAACCAACTCTGTGTCTCCATCACCTAGCTAACATTGTTCGCTCTACCTGGTAATTCCTCGAGACCGCACCCCACCCAATTTTTAGGCCTACCCATGCTGTTTCCAGTGGTTTTTCCACTTAAATGGCTTCTCTTGGCTCATGCTACAGACTTTCCTAAAATCTCTCGAAGGTTTACAAACATCTGACCTCAGTATGCTCCATATCTCTTGCTAAACAGCCCCAAGGCTGATACTAGGGGCAACTTAGCCTCTCCCAGGTATCTCCAAGTCCAGCACAAGTGGCAACCATTTGCAGATCTCTTTGTAACTTATAACAAGTGGTTCCAGAAAGGGCACAGACAACAGCTGAATTTGGCCTGCATCAGAGACTCTCCCAAGAGGCCCTAGAACCAACATACTCAGTGGCCAGTCCCAGACCACACCAGAGCACCGCTCAACTACCTCCACAAAAGATATATCCAAAGGGCAGACTTGGCAGGCACCAGAGTCCCACTAAAGCAAATCCTGCTCCATAGAGCCAATCCCTCTACAACAGCTCCTCTACTGTAGTCAATCAATCAGCCTAGGAGTCAATCCCTCCTTTCACTGACATGCTAGGGGAAATAAAGGCTCAAATACAACAGGAGGGCACACAGACCCACAAAAGGAATATACCGGGAGCACCCACCTCAGGTGACCAGAGAAATTTCACCACTCGGTCTCACAGGACACCTACTACTTAAGGCCACTCTGCCAAGACTGACAGATATAGAAGCTCTACCTAATACCCAGAAACAAATACAAGGAGGAAGCCAAAACAGGGATACAAAATAACATTTTCCAAATGAAAGATCAGAACAAAACTTCAGAAAAAGAATTAAACAAAATGGAGACAAGCAATTTACCAGAAGAGGAATTCAAAACACTAGTTATAAGGATACTCAATAATCTCAGTGAGAACTTCAATAAAGAGAGAGGAAACATAAAAATGAAGATAGAAAACATAAAAAAGAACTAGGCAGAAATGAGAAATATAATAACCAAAATGAAGAATACACGAGAGGGAATCAACAGCAGATTACATGAAGCAAAAGTTCAAGTTGGCAATTTGGAAGATAAAATAACAGAAAACACCCATTCATAATGGCAAAAAAAAAAAAAAATGAGGATAGTTTAAGGGACCTCCGGGACAACATCAAGTATACCAACATTCATATCATAGGGGTACCAGAAGGAGAAGAGAGGGAGCAAGGAATTAAAAACCTATTTGAAGAAATAATGATAGAAAACATCCATAAGCTGCCAAAGAAAATAGACATACAAATCCAGGAAGCATAGAGAGTCCCAAACAAGATAAACTTAAAGAGAATCACACCAAAACACATCGTAATTAAAATGCCAAAATTTAAAGACAAAGAGAGAATCTTAAAGACAATAACAGAAAAGCAGTTATGAACTCTAATAATGAGAAATCAGCTGATTTCTCAACAGAAACTTTGAAGACCAAAAGGGCTTGGGACAAAATATTCAACGTGATGAAAAGCAAGAACTTACAAACAAGATTACTCTACCTAGCAAAGCTATCATTTAGAATAGAAAGAGAGATAGAGTTTCTCAAAGAAGAAAAATCTAAAAAAGTAAAGTGACTTTTTTTATCATACTCTTTTATAAGGTAGCTTTGCTAAGATTTATTCGTGAAATTACTTCTGATTTATCTGTCAATTATTTCTTAAAATATATTTGTGGACTTTACTATATTTATGTTTGCATACTACTTTTTTTACTGTAATGCTTCTGAGAGTATTTTGATGTACATTTATTATTATATTCTATAAAAGTTCATTTTTTTTCCTGTTTCTGTTAAATATTTTAACTTATCAAAAGAGAAAGTTATGAAATGCCTGAGAATGGAGATAAAACTAAATTTAGAGTGGTAATATTAATATGATATTTGAACAAATGTTATTTGCCAAGATGTATCATTTTTTAAAATAACATTCATCAGATAAATTGCTTGCTAATTCACTGAAATCTCAGTTTGTTAAGAGAAATACTGAAAAATGCACAGGCTCAAAGATATGTAAAGGTGATGTCTCATAATTTGCAGAACATTCAAACTGTTAAAAAGTTGGCCTATGTAGAGGAAATATTTATATCAAGTTTCAAATACCACTTCCTTTTTTTTTATTATTCTAAACAATATTTTATTAGTGAACAAAATAATTGTGTAACATGTTTTTATAAGGAGTAAACTTCTTCAACCACCAGCAGCTTTAGAAAAAACATTTTTGAGAATAAGATTGACATACAAACATTTGTACATATTAAATTTATACAATATGATGAGTTTGGAGATATGCATACATCTGTGAAATTGTCATCATAATCTATGCCAAACATATACTTTCTAAGATTTTATTTCTAGTTTTATAGTTTGTGAGAAACTGGAGAGCTTCCAAAGAGAATGATGACTATTAGGTCATCTTTCTTCTTGGCAATTAGTAACACTGTACTGGGTAGTTTGTAAACATCATTGAACTACTTAAATCCTAATTGATTTATTATGTGTGATTATTTTACTCATTATTTTAGATATACTAAATTTTATTTTAAATTTATATTCATTATTTCTTCACTCAATTTCCCTCACATTTACTTTTTAGCAAGAAATACTAAAAGTATATATTGGTGAATATCTGTCCTTAAAATTGCATTCTTGTTGTGTAAGATCTTGACTTCCTAAAGAATACTATTATACATAACTGCCAATTTCTTCATCTGTACTATTTCGTCATATACAATGTACTAATTAATTATAGGTAGAACAAAATTCTTTAAACAATAATGCTAACTGTTATTTGTATCTTTATAACTCAGGGTGATATAATTTGAAAAAGCATATTAATATGATATGTCCTTTTAAGTTCTTTTCAACTTTAAACATTACCATTTCTATAGTATAAACACTAAAAGTTGAGAAAAGTATAAAGGAAATTTGAGGAAATTTCCTATTTATTTTTCAAGAAATTGGTTGATGTATTTTTTTTAAAAAATGCAAGAATATTTTAAGCGAGAGTAAGTCTTAATAATATGATCTATCCCCAGTCTGACATTGACATCTATAATCATGCTATTCTCCCTTTCTCCTGGGGTTTCCATAATTATTTCCTAGAAGAGTGAGGGTCCAATACTTTAGGCAAAAGTCCTCTTCCAGGATCTCACCTAAAGAAACTGCATTCTCTGGAGAAGAGTTGATCCTGTTACAGAACTGGTCTAGTATTCTCTCCAGATATAATTAATTGGATGAAGTCTTTAAAAATAGTATTCTGCTAACTAAATATTTTTTAAGTTGATAAAAAGCGAGAGCAAGGTTTTTTCATCACTAAGAGCATGAAATGAATAAAAAGGTAATTTTTGTCTCAAGGCATTCACTTAGTTTTCTCTCACTTTTTCTAACTCATTTACATTAATATGACATTCTATATGTTTAATGTTAGGCATATATTAACACTTAGTATATATCTTGGACAGTGTTTTCCAAATTGTAAACTGCAGTTTTATTTAAATAGATAATAATAAAGATCTTACCTCACAGACTACTTTGAAAACAGCTTCATCTTTAGGCCTATGGGACAACCCTTAAGTAATTCATCCTGTTTGTAAATGCTATTGGAGGACATTGGTGCTTTTAGTTCCTAAATGACTTCTTCGGCAACAGATTCAACAATTTTAAAATAATTTCCTGTAGAAAGTGTACACTTGCCTATTGTGAAGTAAGATACTTTTTATAATAGCATAAATTTGGCATATATTTTGAGATGACCTTTAAGAAAAATTTAGATTTTCAAATATATTTGTAGTATAAGAAGATAAATCTTTATAATGTCTTAATAGAAACAGAATAATTAATATTTCCCGTACTTTTATTGTGATTTAATGGCAAATATTAATAAAATAGCAGGATTAATCAATTATCATAACTATAGAGAAATCTTTAATTCTCATTAATAATAAAATGTTTACTATATGTTTTGAAATATAGCTGTCATAAGGTGAACGTATTTCAAAAAGGCTCCTTGGGCTTCAAGAACACCAATGGAACAAATGAACAGAAAAATGAAAATAATACATAATTAATATATTATTAATTAGTTGAAAAAAGAGATTAATATTTTCTTTTTTCTTGTTATTGCTGGGGCTATGTGATTTAGTCTCAATGCAATTAATTATTATAATTTAAAATAAATCATATAGATAAGTCATGTAGAATTAGTGCTTATTGAATTTGCCTTCCTCATTAGTATTTTACACTGTTTTTCAATTTTTTCGATAATTATCTCATTCTCATTAATGATCTGGTAACTGTTTTACTTGAATTTTTTGCATGTTCATAGAAATCAATCTTCAGAACTGAGATGTGTGCTCCATTTCTTTGTACCTCCTCTTACCACATATTCAGCTTCTCTACTACCTATTTCTGTTAATGGAAACATCTTTTTCTACAGTTACCCTTGTGTATTTTAGAATATAGCCTAATCTGCTATACAAAGAGCTCTGGTTGAGACCAGACACAATTTTATTTCACTCTCATGTACAAGTCAGGAGGTGGGTAGTCTAGGCTAGCAGGAAAGCTCTGCTACATACAACCATTCATGCTGGAGTATGTGTATGTGTAGGGGGGGATGTTTTTCCTTTGCCTAGTTGAGCATGGATCAGTTACATTTTGGGTGTTCAGTCTATTAGAAGAAAGTGAAAGTCCAGGAAAGGCAATTTCCTTTTAAACAAGGGGTCAAGAAAATTAGAGTCAATGCCTCTTATATTCTATTTATTGGCTATACAAAGCTATGTACAAGAAGACCAACAATAGTGTTGAGGCAGATGACCAGGCAATTCACTATTATCATAGATAAAGGGAATAACTAATTTTCGAGGATCATTAACAATCTGCTATATCAAGTTAGAAAACATAATATTGATTTTCTTTTTTATTGAGACTTCTAATAAGCTATTTAAATTTCTTCTATTTATAGGTTCAACTGAATATTTCTCATCTTTTCTAATTCTCTAGACATTTTTAATGATTATTAAAGATATTGTAATTATTTCTTAACCTACTTGAATACTTAGGGTTGGTTAATTTTTGTAGGATAAATTTGGAATGTATTGACTATTATAAGAAGTATTACAAAATGTTCAGCAAATCTTCATCTCTCTAAAATTATTAAATTATCAGTACCAATCTAATCCTTTCACAACTGGCACCACCAAATTTCACAGTTTTTTTATTGTAGCAAATCCATACTTTAAATACATATTTTATATGTCTACCTTTATGATTCTTGCTTCTACTGTTATCTTTGCTTACTGTTTACTTTTACTTTATTGAAATACTTTTTAACCTATAAAGCCTGAAACAAATATTACTTTTTATTTATCATATTTCCTTTTCCCTAAGTAAGAATTAATCTCTGTTTTCTGAAGCTCCATAGTATTGCTATTTTGCTATCTATTTCATTGATTTGCCCTATCCTATGACATGATAATTAATGCAGGGAATATAACATAACACAATAACTTCTATTTAACAAAGATTTAAAAATATCTTCAAATTTTGTTGCTGAATAGGACAGAGTAATTAGCTGCAGACCAATATTTTTCACATGAATAGAAAAACTAGAAAAATAAAACAAATAAAGAGAATGAAGCTAACTAAATTGAGTTGCTTCTTTGAAAAGATAAACAGAATTGACAAGCACTAAGCTAGACTGCCAACAAAAAAAAAAGGTAAGACCCAAACCAACAAAATTAAAAATGAAAAAGAGAAATTATAAGTAATACCATAGAAATATAGAGGGTTATAAGAGGGTACTTTGAACTATATACCAACAAACTGGATAACATACAAGAAATGGATAAACAATTTAGAAATATGCAAATTACCAAGATTGAATTAGAAAGAAATAAGAAAAATGTAAATACATCAATTACTACTAAGGAGATTAAATTAGCAATCAAAAATCTCCCAGTGACAAAAGCCCAGAACCAGATGGCTTCACTGGTGATTTTACTAAACATTTAAAGAGGAATTAACACCAATTCTTCCCAAACTCTTTCAAAAAATTGAAGAGAAGGAATCACTCTCAAACTCACTTTGTGAAGCCAGCATTATCCTGACACCAAAACCACTACTAAAAAAGAAACTACAGGTCAATATCCTAAATTAATATAGATGCAAAAATTCTCAATAAAATACTAACAAACTGAATTTAACAGTACATTAAAGGAATTATTCATTGTGATTGAGTAGAATTTACCCCTGAGAGAAGCAAAGATGGTTAAACATAGGCAATTCAATGTGATACAGCACATTAATAGGATGATGAAAAAGAATTGTATGGTTATCTCAATAGATGCAAATCAATCAATTTTTTTCTTATCAGTCTTTTTCACTTTCCAGCTTTTACAACTATGCATAGTGACTGGGAGTACAAGGGTGTGAATGAATAATCTTAGCTTTTGTCTCTAAGGACACATCTTGGCTCTTGATGGTCTTTCTTAGTTCCTCCATTTTTGTCTAAAGCTAACTTAAACAGTTAAAACTTAAACACTTAAACACTTTAAACACTTAAAACTGAAATACTTATAATGTAACACTTAAAAACTTTAACATTTCAAGGGCAACTAATTGTCAGAGATTAAGTGTGAACAAGCTTGAGAGTTAAAAACTCCTGCGGTTCAGACTTGTTGGGGAGCATACTTTTGTGAATTTTATCATCAGGTTGTAAGATTGAAGATTAGAGAAAAATCATGTTTTTCCAGCAAGGAGGTCTGTTTGGGGTAGGGGAGGGGCATTTTGAAATATGCCCCAAACATTCTGTGTCCACAAAAGCGTAAAGTCAAGGGAAACTATTTTTTAAGAACTTAACTGCCTTCATTTTTACCAGAAGCTAAATGATGAGGATGTGGAGTAGCAGAAACTATAAATTATCAAAAAAGAAATGAGCTATCAAGCTACAAAAAATATGGAGGAGACTTAAACGTATATTGATAAATGAAAGAAGTCGGTTTGAAAAGTCTATGTACAATATTATTTCATCTATACAATATTCTGGAAAAGCAAAACTATAGCAACAGTAAAAATTCTGTGTTTACCAGGGGTTTAGGGAGAGGGAAGAAGAATGAATAAGTGAACACAGGATTCTCAGGGCAATGAAAGTTTTCTCTATGATACCGTAGTGTTGGATAGATGGTATCATACATTTGTCAAAACCCATAGAACTGTACAACACAAAGAGTAAACCCTAATGTAATCTATGGATGTTAGTAACATTAAAATTTATTAATCGATAAGAAATTTATCACAGCAATGAAAGACTTTAATAATGGGGACTACTGTATACGCAGTGGAGAGAAGGTGTATGACAGCTCTCTCTTATTTCTGCTCAATTTTTTTGTAAACATAAAAGTCTAAAAAATAAAATCTATTAATCAAAAATAAAACAAAACAAAGCCTCTAAAGGGAAGAACTGAATTGCTCTTTGTCTTTCAATTGAGAAGGATAAAAGTCTCACAGGTTCTCAACCAAATTCTGAAAGAGCAATGTACTAGAAACAGAGGTGAACCAGATATACTTTGAATATTAACAAATTATATCATAGCCATGATCCTTCACAGTCCTTGATTGGATAAATTGCTTAGCACCCCATTCCCACTGGCCTAACAGAGAAAAGGAAATACAGTGCCAGGTGCAATATTACATTATCTTGAATCTTTATAGTTTTTTTTTATTCCAAATGACTAGATATAAATTTACTTTACATGGAAAAAACAAGAAAATATGCCTAATATTGAAGATAAAAGTGAATTACTAAAGATATCTGACTGACCATTAATCATATAGATACTGTTTTTTAATATTCCTTAATGCTTTTTCCTACCTTTGCTTTATTCTAGTATCTGTGACCCTCAACTTAATTCCTTGTCAATTTTGTCAGGGAAAGATATTATCAAGAACTTAATGTCCAACATTCAAAGAGCTATTAAGTTACCTTTTAATCTGTCAGTGCACTCTGAGATAACCACTGAATGTCTGTGAAGGCTTTAAAGTTTAGTCTTCCTTTACCTTCCAAAAGATTGCTATATCCAGTGGATTTCTCTTAACATCTGCACTTGTTACCGCTGGAGTGATGTGAAATCAGGCATTGCCCCAGCCTCACTGGGGAGAAGGAGGAGGAGAACAGTGGTGTTGTGTGTTGTCCCTAAGTTCTTCCCTACCGATGCAGCAAAGATTTATAGGTCAATGAGATTTAGAAATAGAAAAATTTATTGAAAGTACATTTTGGAAGGAGACTGGTCACGCTAAGGAAGGCTGCAGCCCTGTGAAATTTGGGAGGTGAAGAGATAAGATAGTACCCAAAGGGAGGGGCGGTTTTCCAGGCAGGAATGCTGTAACAAAGCAGAGATAGGAAGTTCTGTTTATATCTGGGCTGTGATGGAAGGTCTTAGATGATCCGCATGTGAGTTTACCTTGACTGACAGTTGGCTGCTATATAATACTTTGCCTACTGTGTATGTGCTTACTCAGAATTCAGTCTGTTATAATTAGATTCATGAACTTCCAGGCATAGTCATGATTTTATAATGATGGCATAATGAGGCTGAAGTTATGGGCAGTACTTTTTGCACATGCATTTGTAGCTGGTTTAGCCAGCAGCTTTTATGGCCTTTGTGCTCTAGGATTAGAGGAGGCATTTCTGGAGGTCCTAGAAGGTCTTCAAGGGAAGTTTCTATGGTTACAGAACTGGGCCTTTGCTCCTGTGTCTCATGCCTGACTAACTACCTCACACACAGACTCTTAAAATCTATTTAATATTTTCTCCTTCTGTTACTAAAAATTGGATGTTATATATATGTTCAGCACTGGCCAGGTTTCTATAAATCGACAAAGAACAAAGAACCAAATATTTAAGTTCAGCCTGAATTTAAATATTACATTTGGCCTGGAAATACCCATTGTTACGCACAGGTCATGAAGGTTACACTCACTTGTTCATCAGCAGTTTAAGATTTGAAGGACTTTGTGTACTGCTCATTGAACCTTTTGGCTGCCTTGGATTTAATGTTTTATATTTCTCTGTGTGCTATTTTGGCTTTCTTTTGCCTATCAAATTGTGTTGTTCCTATCTCACTTGCTTTGAATCTGGTCAAGAATACCCAAAAGTATAAAAAGAAACAATTTCCTTTGCCTATTAAATTGAAAATGATTAGAACTTTTAGCAGTGTTTAATAAATTATAGCTTCCAAAAAAGAAAAGAATAAGACTCATATATTTATTACATAAGAAAATTTAGCCATTTCCCTATATTTTGCAAATAAAATACTGATAACTAGTACCATCATATGTCAGTAATATTTATGATATGGGCAAATCAACTAGAACAAAATATAAAATACTTTCTGCTTTCTGGATAAAACTGTAGTGAGCATAAAATCAAACAAAAATAATAAAATTAAGGATTAATAATTTATATTGCATAAAATTCAAATATTACTATGTCAAAAAAAATTGGGAAAATATATACTGCAATATGATGCATTAAAAACTCTAAAAATTTGCATGTATATGTATTTATATATCATATAAATTTTAAAAATCACAAACATATACAAAAGTATGCAAATAAAAGTATATAAAATAAAAATCATAAATAAACAAAACATGATCATAAATATTTTAAATAAAAATATACTTTTGCCTTCTAGTTTAAAATTATTTTATTTGTCAATAACTTTAACAGTAAAATTTTAAAATAACTCTCATGTAGTTCCATTCCAGAGAAAATAAACAACAAAATTTTAATTATGTTTTGACTGAGTGATTCATATCAAGTTTGTTATAAAATTTATGAAATTCTCATGCAAAAGTTAAAGATAATCTGAATTGTCTAGGGATAAGAAGTTGGTTAACTGAGCTATTGCCTTCATATTATAATATATATGACAGTACATGTTCAAATACATATTCATATCTATGCATTTATAATAATAAATATTAATAGAGGCTTACATTCATGGTATATCAAAAATACACATACATATGATATATATTAATGTGTACATATTATTCATATATTTTGTATATCCATAAACATTTAGTACATATATACATATAATATTATAAACATGCTATAATATATCTGCTATAATACAAATAGAAATTATTCATAATAAGTAAGAAAGATTAAAATGTAATCTCATATTAAGGGAAAACATATTTTATGTATACACATATAGACACACACAGACACCAAACATACACATACATGAAAATAAAACTACTAGTAATATTCTTTGATAAATCAATTTATAAAAATATAATTTTCAAATTTTATTTTATACTATGAGGACTACTATTACTACTAGAGAGACTATTGTACTAATGCAACAAAAGAAGCAAAGAGGCATATTAACATCAGATACTCAAATCAGATAAAATAAAATTTAAGTTTCAGCATTAAAAGAGATAAAAAAAGAGATATTTTTAAATGATTTCAGTGTGCTCCAAGTATCTTCCAACTGCCAGTATCTCCATCCATTTCTTTGCCCAAGGTATTTTTCCCTTTTTAAAAAAATTTGTTTTTATTTTTTTCGATTATAGTTGATATACAAATTATATTAATTTCAAGTATACAACACAGTGATTAGACATTTATATAACTTATGAAGTGATCAGCCCAATAAATCTAGTACCCATCTGACACCATACATAAATATTACATATTATTGACTATATTCTTTATGCTCTAACTTACATCCCCTGACTATTTCATAACTACCAGTTTATACTTCTTAATCCCCTCCCCTAATTCACCCATCACCCCACACCTCAATCCAGCAACTATCAAAATTCTCTCTGTCTCTATAAGCTTCTGTATGTTGTTTGTTTATTTATCCTGTTTTCTGGGTTCTACATATAAGTGAAATCATATGACATTGGTCTTTCTCTGATTGACTGCACTCAGCATAATACACTATAGGTTCATCCAAGTTGTTGCAGATAGTAAGATTTCATTCTTTTATTATTTATTTACTTTTATGGCTGAGTAATATTCCATTGTACATATACTTCTTTATCCGTTCCTCCATTGATGCCTCCAATTTTGACTATTGTAAATAATGCCATAAACATATGGACATACATGTCCCTTCGAAGTAGTGTTTTGGATTTTTTTGGACAAATACCCAGAAGTGGGATTACTGAGTTCTTCTTTGTCTCTTGTTATAGCTTTTGTTTTAAAGTGCATTTGTCTGGTATAAGTATTGCTACCCCAGCTTTTTGTTTGTTTTCATTTTTATAAAATATACTTTTACATTCCTTTGATTTCAGTCTTTGTGTGTATTTTAGTATGACTGAGTCTTTTGTTGGCAATATATGTAAGAGATTTGTTTTCTTATCCATTCATCCACCCTGTCTCTTTCAATTGAAGCATTTAAACCATTTTACATTTAAACTAATTGTAGATATGTTGTTATTGCCATTTTATTATTTGTATTTTTTATTTTTTCCTTCTCCTTAAAAAAGTCATTTTAGCATTTTTTGTAATACTGATATGGTGGTGAAGAATTTTTTTAAATTTTTCTTATCTGGGAAGCTCTTTATCTGTCCTTGAATTCTAAAAGATACCTTTGCTGGGTAGAGTAATCTTGCTTTGAATCATTTTGAATATTTCCTGCCAATCTCTTTTGGTCTGCCAAGTTGCTCTTGAGAAATCACCTGACAATGTTATAAGGAGTTCTCTTATAGATAGCTACATAGCATTTTATCACCTGTACTCTAGTTATTTTCATAAAAATTTAATTTACTTAAAAAATTATCTCCATAAGTTTATGATATAGCAAGAAAATTATCTTAAACCACAATATTTATTTCTTGTTGGGACCACTGGCCTAACAAAACATTTCTTTTCCATTTAGTATTCATCAAATGACAAGACTTTTACACT
>NW_011888807.1:1594608-1606834 GCF_000151845.1 Pteropus vampyrus
ATGTCAATATTTTACCCTGAGGTTTTGGATTCTATTATTCTAGGTCATCAATTTATCATTATTTCAATAGCTCTGGACGCAAATGTAAACTTATTTACAGCATTTTGATTTATGTGAAATTGAAAAACATGACAAGAATGATTCTAACCATGATTTAATAGTATATGTTTTTTGTATGTGGAATATCATTATTATTTTTTTTTTACATCTGTGTATGCATTATATAGCTTCTGCTCTGTAAAGCCTTTTACATTTTTAAAGAGAAACCAGGCTATGATTCTGTCAGTGCCTCCATTTCACTCAAATTTTAGAGAAATATATTAAGACTAAGCTCATTTATATAAAGCTATACGATATATTATTATTCTCTACTATTTTCTATTATGAATGCTTGTTACATAAAGAACACTTTTTTCAAATTATTTGAAAAATGTTCATCTTACTACTAACTAAATATCTGCCACATATTCTGTTACAAAAAGCAATAAATGCTATACATGCTTGCTAAAATTTTGTATTTTATTTTGTAATAATTCACATAAAAGATTTCTTAGCATATTGTTTTAGTAAAAAAAGTATCATTTACATTTACCTATTTAATTTACAGTAGTATTATTAGTATATACTTTTTTAAAATAATTTTTTATTTAAATTAGTTTTAAGTATACAGTACATTGGTTAGACAGTTATATTGTTCATTAAATGATCTCCCCAATTGTTCCTTCCCTCCCCTGACTTTCCACTTAATCATCATATTAATGCTAACTGCATTCCCTCTGCTGTGCTCCCCATCCCCATGCCCAGCTATCAACCACTAATTTGAAACTAGTATATAATTTTTAAATATTTGATTCAAGAAGATAACCTTTTTTGACACCCTTCACATTTTGCCTTGATTTAATTTATTGTAAACTAGTTCATAAAATAACTATGAATACTCCATTTATACAATGTATATTTCAGGCAGTTAAAATATATTTAAACTTAAGTGTGATCTATGAGACACAGATTTAATTTGTCATATAAATATTTTTTCAATAAATATCATTTCCTTTTAGTAAAATATTCAAGTCTAATTAGGCAAAATAACCATTTAAGAGATACGACTTAAACACTTATTGATGTGGTAATAAAATGTTTGCCTGTTAGGTTTTTTAAATTAAAATATGGTTTTATTTAAATTGTTAGACTTTGTTAACATTTGCTGAATTGAATTCGGAAGACAGAGAATAAAGTGTTTAGCACATTGCGGTATTTCTGGAAATTGGAGAAAGAAAAATGTACCTCAAAATATCAAAACAAGGAGACTGATCAGCTCGAGGTCTCTTTCTCCCTATCTCTGGCTCTCTCTCCAAACTGCATATTCTATTTCCATTTAAGTAACTAAATGCCAAAGGAAAAAATATCCCTAAGTTCTCCAATAAAATAAATCTGCAAGTAGATATGATTCTTATTTTAATTCAATTTAAACTGTGTTCTTTCAATCGAGAGAACAAACAGATAGAGAATAGCCTCCTATATCACTATCACTAATATATGCATCATTTTATGTACACACACATATGTATCTTTGTATGTGTTCCATACAGATGACTTTAAAATGAGCTATAAAGAAACATATTTAGATTGAGTAGCAAAAAAGTACTTATATTAAAGAAAGGGTTTTTTTTGAAAAGATAACCATGGGAGCATGTATCAAGTGGTATCATTTTCAAGAAAATGTTTTTTTCCCCAACATGTCCTCTTTTCATTTGTTGGAATCTAATCTCATCCGCTGGAACCACCTGCCCCTTTTAAGTTCAAGCCTGAAATATCTTACAGTACTGTTTGTGTTGGAGAGACTGCAGTTTTTAAAGAGGAAAAATTCCAAACCTGGAGAATGCATCTATTCAAGATGCTCAGGCACAGCATGTCATTTAAGTAGGTGTGAGAGAAGGGAAATAGTTTCTCAAGAAAAGTCAATGTCTTCGATTTAGAAATGTATTGACTCAACACACACAGAGTCATTGGGTCAGCAAGACTCTGAATAGGAAGTATCTCAAGATTCTGTTTGCTAGTGAAGAGATCAAGCTTGAAGTCAAGAGCATGGAATGTGTTTATGCCCTTTACCCCAGCAACCATTTGATCTTACTAAAACTATGACCTTATGAACTTAAATTTCCTCGTCTATGAAAAAGAGCTATAAATGCCTACTTTTCTTCTTGTAGAGTTTATGTGAACATAAAAGGGAACTATGCATTAATTACAAGTCACTATAAAAAGTTCAGGTATTTCTGTTGTTGTCTGTCATGACCATACATTTATCTTTCTGGTCCTTTTAAATACTTGCATTTTTAAATTGTTATTTTCATAATAATTAGTGAAGTTTAAAACCAAAGCAATGGGATTAATATTGTTTCCTAAAATAGTATACCAGAATGATGTGTGTGTGTGCATGTGTGTCATGTGTTTCTGGGTGTGGAGAGAGAATGAGGAACAGACAATGAAGTAGTTTCTCAGAAGGTTATTTACGTCAATGAATCAAATAATTATTGTTTAGAAGGTTTAGGATCCCTTCGTAGTAATTAACTTCAGAAAGGTTTCGGTATGATGTGGCTTCTGAAAAGATATGTTCAAATTTTAATCCTTGAGACTTGTTGATGTGATCTTATTTTAAAAAGGGAGTCTTTGCAGATGTAATAAGTTAGGAACTTGAGATGAGATCACCTTGCATTTAAGGTAGGCCCTAAATCCCATGGTAGCTATCACTATAAGAAAAGGCAAAGGGAAATCTGAGACACAGAGACATAGAAATAAAGACCTGTGTATATTGAGGCAGAGATTAGAATTATGTTGCAGAAAGCAAAAGATGCCTGAAGCCACCATCAGAAGCTTAAAGAAGAAAAGATTCTCCCTTGAAGCCTTTAGAACAGGGATCACCAACCCCTGGGCCATGGACCAGTACCAGTCTGCGTCCTGTTAGGAATTGGGCTGCATGGCAAGAGGTGAGCGGCAGGCCAGAGTGAAGCTTCATCTGTATTTGCAGCCACTCCCAGTGCTGGCATCGTTGCCTCAGCTCTACCTTAGACATCAAGCATTAGATTCTCATAGGAGTACCAGTCTCTGGTGCCAAAAAGTTTGGAGACTGCTGCTCTAGAAGGAGCGTGGCCTTGCTGCCAGCTTGATTTCAGACTTCTGGCCTCCAGAAACTTGAAGTAATAAATTTCTGTTGTTTTAAACAACTCTAATAATTTGTTACATCAGTCTTAGGAAATTAATACAGTGTGGTAAATAATAACATGCCTAAATCACTGACAAACTGAATTAATGGTAAACTGAGTCCCCTAGAGTTACATTATCCTTGGATCAAATGACTTTTTGAAGATTTTGGATACAACAATTTTTCAAGAGTTTTCTCACTCTCAAGGTTTGACTACTTACTCAAGGTAGCTAAGATGCAATCCCAATGTGTAGCAGATACAAATGTGTAACAGATTTTTAAAGCAAGGCTAAAAGAATATCGCTAATGAAAACTTTGAACAATAAAAGCGTTATTAAAGAAAATATAGATGAAAAGTGAGAGGTCATCGAATGTATATTTTAACTTAAAAAGTCTGGTATATTATTTTATAAATCAGATAATCACATCACAGTTTTTAATTTTATTTTATATATTTTATAATATTTATACTGTGAAGAGAGATCTGTTAGAGTCATCTACTTTCATTGTCAGTTGTACTGTTTGTCTTTTGAAATTTTGATTGTGTTGAAATAAATAGAAGTGGAGATCTGAAAACAATATAAATAAGGCTCCTTAAGAGAATTCATATAATGAGAATGTAGGTGTTTCTATCAAGTTCATCCTTCACTGGAAGATGTAGAGTTAAAATGTGTGATGAGATTGAATAATAAACGTTAAATAAACTTTAAACACTCCATGTTGAACTTCTTGATTCTGAAGTGGTCTGTGCACTTGGTCGTGATTTCTGATCCAAAAGAAGAATCTTGTCCCTGTATGGCCCTTACAGAGGTTGGGTGACAGTGTCTGGAACTTAAATGTGGCCTCTGAACCCCTTGCTAAGAATTAGCCTTTGGCAGTCATGCATATTCTTACTTTAATACTAATGCTACATTGTGTCTTTTTTTCTGTAATAAATGTCAGATTTTTAATCATTGTCATTTAGGATCCTGTATAACTTCTTTAAATTGAACTCTGACATTGTTTAAAAAAAAAAAAGTATGGATTTTTAAAAAATATTCTCCTTCAGAATTTTATTATTTCTTTATGGGTGAGTCTCAGTTTGGGCTTCATAACATAAACTTAAAATATTACATTTACCACAGGTTAACATATAATGTGTTTTTCTTGGAAATTAGGAGAAATTGTTTACTCTGATGAGAAACTTTAGTGTAAGAATTTAATCTTATGAGTCACACATTTATTTATTATTGTTAATATGTAATTTGCAAAGTTTTCTATAAATAATATGTCTCCTAACAATAACAGGAAAAAATAAATAAATCAACAGTTATTAAACTTTCACTAATGGTGGACTGAGTAATTCCATAAAGCAAAGTAAAAAATCTCCTTTGGGGAAGTATTTGGGACTATTTTAAAACACAGATTAACCTTCAATTTGTTAATTGAATTATCATTGCAATGGAGGTCTCACACAATGTATATTTATTTGAAAAATAAGTCAGTTTAGATGGCTTTGAGGGATGTGTGGTAAAAGGTGTAAGATCAATGTCAGAAATAATGACAGAGATATCTAGCTGAATTTGAGTTCAGTTTATTTCTTAAAGGATGACTATAAATAAGAGAATTATTTGAATTTAAGCCTAAGAAAATCCCATTGAAGGTTGCACGTTACATTTTCTATATTTTAAATTGTGATGTTGCCTACTGAGAAAAACAAGATACATAAAATTTGTAGATTAAAAAGTATCTTGCATTCCAGTATTTTGCAATGGAGCACCCTTCCAACATTCTTCAAGTATTGAGAGGTTGAGCAATGAATACTACATATTTTCATTGACAAAAAATTTATTTTGTTTATAGTAAAATTAATAGCTATAACCAATTAAAGCCAAAACTTTAGAGAATTTATTATGACTTTGTCATTTTCTAGAATCCCAGGACCTTTTCTTTTGACTAATAGACAGGCAAAGAAAATATGAAGAAGGAATACTTCTTAACCACTTTTTCATGGATGTGATACACATCACTTCTGCTTACATACCAACTGTAGGAACAATATGACTCCAATTAAGTACAAAGGGAGCAAAAATAATGTAATCTCTAGTCAGGTCAAGAAATCTTTTTCTACTACATTATTGAATGGAATCCTATCTTTCATGCAGAGTTGGTCATCTCTTGGTGTCTAGCTTAGATACTATATGGCATTGTAAACAAAACTACTTATATTTGGTGTCATTATTAGTACATAGTGTTTCCAAAGTATATTCTAAAATTCCAAGAATATTAGTCCTATAAAATATTTTATGAATGGAAAATAGTTTTAATAATGTTTAGAAAATCATCTGTATAATAAAGATTTAAAGATATGGTAAATACACTCTGAAAAGATTTACACTGAAAACATTTTGGACCTTATTTCAGTCAGCATTTCCAAAACATATTTCATAAGTTCTGAAAATTCCCACAAAGATTGTTGAACTCTCAATTAGCATTTCCAAGATGCTTTTAGATGTTTATTAATATATAATCTGCACACAATAAAACTGCAAATTGTTAAATTATTTGATTTGATAAATTTAGACACAGGTATATACCATGAAATCATCATCATAATCAAAATAGTGTAAATATCTCTTTTCTCCCTAAAAATTTCTTCTTGTATTTTTGTAATACCCCCTTCCCGGAGCAACTACTGATTGAATTTTTGGCAATATAAATTAGCTAACATTTCAAGAGTTTAATATAAATAGAATTATAAAATAAATAAACTTTTTTGGTTTGCTTTCTTTTATGCATTGTAATTATTTTGAGATACATACATGTTGTGGCACATAACATGAATTCATTTGGGTGGAGGGTGGAGACGTGTTCAAATCTTTTGCCAGTTTATTTGTTTGCTTTCTTGTTAATAGAGTTGGACAGTTATTTATATATTCTAGATATGTCTTTTTTGTATAATTTACAAATATTTATTCTCAATCTGTGGTTTGTCCTTTCATTCTCTTAACAGTTTCATCCCCTTTGTTAGTAATATATATTTTATGATACAGTGCATTGGAACTCATTACACGTGTTCTAATTGTCATGTTGTATCATGTAGCTGAGAATTTATAACACGTACAAACAAACAAATTAAGCTAACAAATATTATTAGATTTCACCGCTTTCAACTCACCATTTATAACACTTTACATGTTGTAACTTATATTTAAACCAACAACTGACAATTGGGTAATATGTTCTCTTAAGAATAATTTGTTACTCACAGATCATTTCTAAAGATGATGTACAGTGATTATTACTCTTTTGAAAGATCTTTATTTCATCAAATACTCATTTAAACAGGTTTCTATGTAGTTTATTATACAGGTATGAAAAAATAATCAAATTAAATTGAGGTAATAGCTATTGAAAAGCAGACCTAGTAAAGTCATCAGGCTTAGGAATAAAAAAGAGAAAATGATTCAATGTGCACTTCTATCTGTTAGTGCTGTTAAAACAGTTTTTAAAAAGCTGTCTTTCAATGCTTAATTATAAAAAGTGCAAAGGAAAAATGAGTCAAAATCAGTTTGGAAGAATGCTTCCATTTTAACTTTCTACTTTAAGATATTCTCTAGCTTCTCTTTTTTCTGTTCATATTGAATTAGAGAAAACTATAAATGAACAAATTTTTCTTTGAAGTAGTGTCTTTATTTCTAAGAATCAAGCTACTGTTGTAGAACTGTGTTTTCTAGTGAATAAAGAAAGTAGAAAAGCTGGTGAGGAATCTTCATTCTTTTTGTAGTTTGTATTCATTTTGTTTTCTTGAATAATAAGAATATGCTGGGATAGAAAACACATATTTATTTCAAATCTTCCATTTACTTATATTTTATAACTTCTGTGATTTGAATGGCCCTGTTTTTTTCTGGAAAATAATATCCAAATAAAATGTCTGTTGAAATAACTTAAAATATGTCAATATTTCCTATATGAAGCTCAAATATTTACTGTTTTACAGTTATGTTCTATGTTCACATCTGAATCTCTTGTACAATTTCTTAATGTTTGTGAAGAAGACAACAAATCTGAATTCAAACTCTATCTTATGTTCA
Source organism: Pteropus vampyrus (assembly GCF_000151845.1). Taxonomy (NCBI): domain Eukaryota; kingdom Metazoa; phylum Chordata; class Mammalia; order Chiroptera; family Pteropodidae; genus Pteropus; species Pteropus vampyrus. The sequence continues at coordinate 1,601,884 of NW_011888807.1, forward strand.
AGGAATTTTAGAAAAACTTTACTCTTTTGATTTAAATGGTAAATTACACAACTTTAAAAAAAAGTTTTCTGAACATTAGAAGGCTGGACTACTTCTGAGCTTCAGGTGTAATGAATTTCAATACGGCCTATAACTGGAGAAGTGGCCTAAAAAATAAAAAATCTCAATGTTTATTACATAGAATCATTCAGATCAGAGTCAGTCACCTATTAATAATCATTTTTATGGGTTATGCAACACTGTTAAGACTAACTATTCTGATTAACCAAATCAACCTCAAATGCCATTCAAAACTATAGAAATATAAAAACCTACATGTTTCTTCAGAAATAATTTGAAAAATACTTTAAAAATACTTAAAATATGCTATACCATCTAAAGGAAATTTTATGTTCAAGAATTTTGCACCAAGCTTATGTCACATTTTTTCAAATGAAAAGTAATATCTCACTAACCAATATTTTTGATCGTGCAAAGCAAAATATTTCATCAATAAAATTGAAGTAAGTGTTCATTTTTGTCATTAAAACATTAACTGGGTGATATATGTATATAGTTTGAATGAATCATATTAAGTAATTTCTAATATAAGTGTTGCATCTGCATATGTGCATATGTGGGTACACATGTATGTTATACATATGAGAGAAGAAAAGAGAGACTTGTTTTATAATAAGATATTGCATATTTAATATTTATTTTAAAATAAAGGGGAATGATGGAAGCTAAATTTTATTTCTAGTTCTGTTACTTAATTCCTGTTGTGACCTTGGACAACTTGATTTCCCTAGATATTTGTTTCATTGTGTAATGCTTACTCCTTGTTAAGATTTCTGAGTTATGTGTAAGATGTCTAAACATTTTGGTGTTTGGGTAATTCAGTGATGAAATCAACAATAGAGTTAAGATGTATAATTAAGAAAACATCTATATAACAAAAAGTCACACTTCTACTTTTATAAAAGAAACTTAGTAGCAAATCTAAGAGCTGAATTATGTATCAACTGAAAATAAACTAAAGATATGATTCTTCTCTAATGGAAATAAATCACAGGTTTTTATAATTGGAAATAATAAAAAAAGTAAAAATGTGTCAACAGCTGAAATAATTTTTTGAATAAATTAAAAGGCAGCTGATTTTAACCTTGGATTATTAACTTAGATATGTAAAATAAAGACCATTTTAGCCATCGTCTTCATATGTTTACTTCACTTGGCATTCTTATCCTCACATGAGCTGTGACCATAAAATCAGCAGGGAGAACTGTGAGACTCTTGACCTTATAAATTACTAATTACCATTAAATTAGCCTTAATCAACTTGAGTGTAATTGAAGTAGCATGATTTTCTGTGTAGATGAACCGTTCATTGAATGCTTATTTTGTTACATCAATCTGAAAATGTTAAATGATAAGCCAAAATATTTCCTAGATCAACATGAGATATGTCTCAATTGTCAATGGTGAGAATTTTCAAATTGTATTGTTGATTTTGTGTGCATGGCATAACTGACTATGCATGGGTTAATAGCCAACTAAAAAGAAAACTACATGGAGTTTTAGATTGTCAGCGTTAAGGGCAGTTCTGATATTTTCAAGGACTGGTTACATTGTTTAAAAATAGATTAAATATTGATTGCAGTGTTATTAAATATTTAATTTCCAGATATACAATAATTAGGCAGAATTTCATAATAAAATTCTTGATCGGTATATCTACAATTTTAGTATAAATTCAATATTAAAGAGATTGCATATTATAGACTGCAGTATGAAGAATGTGTCAGAATTTTTATTTTAATCTATATCAGTTTAACTGGGAATTGGGTTAAACGTCTTTTACTTTGGTATCTTCCATATGTTTAAAGAAGATTTTATTCATTGTAGAGTTTTATATACTACCAATATTCAATGAAGGTATAAAATATAATTGTTTTTAATGTAAATGGTTCTCAGTGAAAATATTCTTATATTTTTAAGAGCTCTATTGAGATATAATTCACATATCATAAAATTTATCCATTGAAAGTACAAGAATGAATGTAATTTTTCCTTTAGAAAATTCACAGGCTCCTGAAACCACAACCAAAATTTAATTTTAAAATATTTCCCCTTAAGCCCAAAAAAGGTATATACTCATTAGCAGTCACACTTCATCTCCCACCTAATTCTCTCCTCTCCCAACTCTAGGCAACCAGTAATTTACTTCCTGTCTCTACAGATTTACATGTTCTGAATATTTTATATAAATGGAGTCATATAGTATGTGGTCTTTCATGACTGGCTTGTTTACCTTAGCATAACAAGTTCAAGATTTATCTATGTTATAACACGTTATCGGGATTTTATTTCTTTTTATTGGTGAATAATATTCTATTGTATGAATAGAACGTATTTTAAAAATAAATTCATCAGTTGATTAACTATTAGGTTGTGTCAACTTTTGCCTATCATAAATAATGTGGCTATGAATTTTTATGTACAAGTTTTTGCATGAATATATGTTTTATTTATCTTGTCTTTTTATCTAAGAGATTGGAATTTCTGGTAATGCTATGTTTAATAAGTTGAGGAACTTCCCAGGATATTTGCAAAGGAAGCTGTACCACTTTACATTACTACCAGCTTTATATAAGGTTTTCAGTTTCTCACTATACTTGCCAAGTTTTAACATTTTTCATAATAAAATTAGCTTCACAATGCAAATGCCTTGCTTAACCCATATAATTTTCATTACCACTGAATTTTACTATATCAGCCAAGTATTCTGATAAATATAAATCAGGAAGTTTTTATAATAAAGATTAGATATGATGTTATAGATTGTCCTAGATTATTTTTAAGATAGATATGAAATCTTGGAGGAAGAATACATGCACACATGTGCATTCATTTTTATCCAAAGATAATATTTTGGAAAAGTAAACATATGTATATTTTTATTTTGAAAGGTTTATCATACATAATATATTTACATACCCTAAGTATGTAAATATATTGTAAAATAATGATTTTTATTTCCTATGGCTCCAATGAAATTGTGATATCTCTTTTTTCCCATATACAGAGATAAATATTTTATACAAGTACCATGTCTTTTGATTTTAGATCTTGATTTTCTTATGTCAATTATAATAAATGAAAAAGATGTACATAAATTTTGTTGAACTTAAGAACTATTAGATTTAGTAATGAAATTAAATAGGGCTAACAAGCATTTTAAAAAGCAATTAATTTCCAATGAAGAAAAAAGGAATGGCCAAATGTAACTGAATGCTTATTTATTACTTTGATGTTTTCTAAAAAAAAAAGTATTTTATCACACATTTTATGATTTTATTAAAATCTGTCTCTGTTTTACTATTTATTTCACATATTAGTCTCAAGATTTTTAAGAGAATACCATATATTGTGGCATTACAGTAGAGAATCTACTTGATATGCCATCCCCTAATTAAGTATTTTTTGCTTGCCAATCTCTTTTAATGTAAAGAGAAGAATGGACATTTTAACTTAAATGGAGAGTGGGAAAAAAATAATAATTCAGATAATATTTCAGTTTAGATTTCTATTCAACCACAAATTCATTATATGCATTTTATGGGTATTCACAATTAGTGAACTAGTAAATTACCTTTTAATATGGGTGTATATCTGAATAGATAGAGCAAGAAATAGTCTCTCAAAAATGTATTTCTAAGGTTATTATCCAGAATGATATAATAATTTCACTTCATTTTAAGTTAATACATATTTTCTGCATTCGATGCACATTTATATAGATTATCCTCTAAATTTTGTATATAAAAATAATTTAACCCTAAATTCACCTATTGGCCATGATTTAATGTCACATTTTAGATATATTTTGAAAAATTCATAACTGAATAATAATTTTGGTAAATAAATACGTGCATTCACATATATTATATGAAGAGATTATATTATGAGTCCACAATTTCACTGTTTCCATAATACTATTTAAAATTTCATGGCTTTAAATATTATTAGCAGTACAAAAGTGAAAGCAATGTTTATTTCAAATATGTATGTGCACGTTCATGACATTTAAAGGTATATAAAACTACACAACCACTTGAGCTATTTTCATATTTCAGTAGACCAAAATATTGAAAACAAATGAAACTCAGTTTAAATTATTAATTAGATGTCTTTCAGAGTTTATTCAGAACCTCAAAGAAGGTTTTGATGACCATTGAATATCACCATAAATACAAAAGAGCAATGGAGGGTAGGAGATTCATTACAGCAAGGAATGTTACAGAAGATACTTTAAATTAAACAAATAAATTTTAAGCTTTATTTCTTTTATTATTTGCATGAAGAAGAAAAAGAAGTTGTCTAATATCAACTTCAAAATTTTCTATAAAATCTATGGAATTTGAAATTTACTCTTATTTTAACCTGATGTTATCTAAAATATATAGTCCTAAAAGAATTAATAGACAATCATTATTTGAGCTAAAATAGATATCCAGATTACTTATGCATATCTAAAATACAATTATCTCTGTATAGCAGTTCAATAAAAAATGGCTTTGCTATAAAATGAGTGCTGATACCACATATTTAAATTATTAGCAATATTTAAAATTACCTGGAATTTTTTCTGGTCATTCTTTAATGAATGAGTTTGTTTTGGTTCTAGATTGTATAAATACACTTGTATTACTTTGTCATAGTGACTATAAAATTAAAAGCTCAGAAAATGATAGATATGAAAGAGAAGAACTTTCTCAAATGTAAAAAGTAATAATTAGCAATATTCCTTAAGGATGCAAGGATCTTTGTTTTAATATTTTTAAAGATATTTTGTTAAGAAACATAAAATGAGGACATGATTGTGGAATAATATCAGTATTTTCAATTTCTGCTTATGTATATGTTATTTTAAAACCTTTGGAGCTTCCTAGCTGTAATGCCCCATATG
>NW_011888807.1:1606884-1609061 GCF_000151845.1 Pteropus vampyrus
ATATATTGTGGCATTACAGTAGAGAATCTACTTGATATGCCATCCCCTAATTAAGTATTTTTTGCTTGCCAATCTCTTTTAATGTAAAGAGAAGAATGGACATTTTAACTTAAATGGAGAGTGGGAAAAAAATAATAATTCAGATAATATTTCAGTTTAGATTTCTATTCAACCACAAATTCATTATATGCATTTTATGGTTATTCACAATTAGCGAACTAGTAAATTACCTTTTAATATGGGTGTATATCTGAATAGATAGAGCAAGAAATAGTCTCTCAAAAATGTATTTCTAAGGTTATTATCCAGAATGATATAATAATTTCACTTCATTTTAAGTTAATACATATTTTCTGCATTCGATGCACATTTATATAGATTATCCTCTAAATTTTGTATATAAAAATAATTTAACCCTAAATTCACCTATTGGCCATGATTTAATGTCACATTTTAGATATATTTTGAAAAATTCATAACTGAATAATAATTTTGGTAAATAAATACGTGCATTCACATATATTATATGAAGAGATTATATTATGAGTCCACAATTTCACTGTTTCCATAATACTATTTAAAATTTCATGGCTTTAAATATTATTAGCAGTACAAAAGTGAAAGCAATGTTTATTTCAAATATGTATGTGCACGTTCATGACATTTAAAGGTATATAAAACTACACAACCACTTGAGCTATTTTCATATTTCAGTAGACCAAAATATTGAAAACAAATGAAACTCAGTTTAAATTATTAATTAGATGTCTTTCAGAGTTTATTCAGAACCTCAAAGAAGGTTTTGATGACCATTGAATATCACCATAAATACAAAAGAGCAATGGAGGGTAGGAGATTCATTACAGCAAGGAATGTTACAGAAGATACTTTAAATTAAACAAATAAATTTTAAGCTTTATTTCTTTTATTATTTGCATGAAGAAGAAAAAGAAGTTGTCTAATATCAACTTCAAAATTTTCTATAAAATCTATGGAATTTGAAATTTACTCTTATTTTAACCTGATGTTATCTAAAATATATAGTCCTAAAAGAATTAATAGACAATCATTATTTGAGCTAAAATAGATATCCAGATTACTTATGCATATCTAAAATACAATTATCTCTGTATAGCAGTTCAATAAAAAATGGCTTTGCTATAAAATGAGTGCTGATACCACATATTTAAATTATTAGCAATATTTAAAATTACCTGGAATTTTTTCTGGTCATTCTTTAATGAATGAGTTTGTTTTGGTTCTAGATTGTATAAATACACTTGTATTACTTTGTCATAGTGACTATAAAATTAAAAGCTCAGAAAATGATAGATATGAAAGAGAAGAACTTTCTCAAATGTAAAAAGTAATAATTAGCAATATTCCTTAAGGATGCAAGGATCTTTGTTTTAATATTTTTAAAGATATTTTGTTAAGAAACATAAAATGAGGACATGATTGTGGAATAATATCAGTATTTTCAATTTCTGCTTATGTATATGTTATTTTAAAACCTTTGGAGCTTCCTAGCTGTAATGCCCCATATGAGAAGGTCAGGGAGATATATAAGAAAGATAGACCACTGCAGATAGGTAGGTGGCAGTTTTAATAAGCAAGGGAACTTACTTATGAGGCTGCTACTCAAGATGAGTGATCTTTGTGCTTGGGCTGCTACTGCAAGATGAGTGATCTTTGCGCTTGCCTTCCAAATCTTAAAAGTCTTAAAAATCTTAAAAGAGGCCTTAGCTGGGTTCAGTCACATATACTATCCAGATGGTCTCAGCAACACATTGCTCTCTCAAGGCTTAGTCCTTAAAATGACTCCCACTGTGAAAACAGTGGGGTGTTTGTACATTCCAAAAACAGCGGAGGGAGTGAGGAGCCTCTGATTGCCCTGGTCCAACCGACAGTAATGGCCTCTCAATTACCTCCTCCAACAATAGAAACCAAAAACATTGGGAGAATGAGAAACAAAAGCACAAACTATATTTCAGAAAACTGGAAGAAAACAAAAATGATAAACACAAAACAGATTTTTTAAAAAGTTTCAGAAAGCAGTGAAGGCCAAACAGAGATGCCAAAAGTATAACGTTAAAAGATAATTCCAAACTTCAGATCATAAAAAGAGTCAGAAAAAGGACCTGTCAAAGCTAAATGGTATATACCCAGATGCAAAG
>NW_011888807.1:1610056-1625110 GCF_000151845.1 Pteropus vampyrus
TCTAGTCCTGTTGTCTCAGGTCCTAACATTTAACAGACTTTTCATTTTTAATTAATTATTACTATTACAATCACTGTTATTATTACTGCTGTTATTCCTATTAAGAGTTGCTTTAAAATAAATCAGAGTGGGTTTATGTATAAGCCTTTATTTTTGTTTCCAGATTCTGTCATGGTCTTTCTAATAGTTTATGAAATGCACGTACAGGGAGCATGAAGTTCTCACTTTAAGAGATGATTAAAATAGGAAGATTAACAGGAATAACCAGTTTCTTTGACCCTTTTCAAATATACCGTAACTGCTTTCTTCTTCAGCACAATATTCACAGATCTTACTGGTAAAACAAGGTGCACTCAACAGAGGCTAGAGACAGCAAACTCCTGGTCTGTGACAAGTTTGATAAAAATAGTCCACTCATTTTTCTTTTGTGTCCACTCGTCTTAGCAGTCAGTTGTGTGTGGGTGTGCTTTTTGTTTGCTCACTCTTTTATTTGGCAGTTGGACTATTTGTTATCGGTGAGCTGATAGAAATGTATATTCAAAAACTGAGAACTGAATTTCCATTGTTCAATAAAGTTGTTGGTGAACATGTAACTTGTAAAATATGTTTGTCATTATTCACCTATGTTATGAATATTTACTGCTGAATGCCAATAGCTGTATAGCTAAACACATGAAAATCAGAAGATATGGATTTGCTGAAGAAGCATTAGCATCTAGTTCAAAAGACAGTTATTTTGGGAAGATTGTGCCAAAAGATGATGATGGGAAGAAATGGGGAGGTTCTCTGTTGTAATTCACACCACAGAAGCAGGTTAAGAGGTTTAATCCTAGTTATGATACAATTAAAAATAAAAGTAGTGCTCGGGACCCAGATTATAATATTACTTAGAAAAAGAATACAAGTATATTTTAAATATAGAAGTACATGGAGTGAAATCAATAATCACCGCTTTATTTGAAACCCATCATTCTCCTACTGATCTCAAGTGTGTGTGAACATTCTTGAAGTATGTCAGCAGATATTTGTATTCTCAAGGTCTGGAGGCTTAATGTCCAAGATCAAGATGCCAGCAGGGTTGGTTTCTGGTATGGCCTCTCTTTCATCTTTCAGATGAGTTCCTTCTGAGTCCTGCCAGACCTTTTCTCTGTTTCCAAATGTGAAGAAGGAAATAGAGAGATCAGGCGTCTCTTCCCCTTTTTATAAGGACATCATTCATTTAGCTTTATGGCCCCACTCTTAACCTCATTTAACTTTAATTACCTTCTTAATGTCCTTATCTACAAATACAAACAAGAATTAGGTTTTCAACTTATAAATTTAAAGGGGACACAATTAAGTCTATAACAGTAGTGAATTTTTTTTTTACAAAGGAGTATGGCCCTTGTATATCTTTTTACCTGTATACCTTTTCTCTTAATAATGTCTTTTAAAGGAAAAATAAACGTGGTAAGAAAAATGATGACAGAGATTCTTACTGGTTATGTCCATGAAATGGAAGCATTAGAACTGCACAATTTGGTTGCTTTACGGTAAGAGAAGCTGTTTACAATGTATATAGGGTGAGCTGTGTGAAGGGGAAAATAAATAAGTAACCAGTCAAAGAATATTAGCAATTTACCAAAGCATAGTTATTTATTTGTATTGGTACTAACATTTGTTAACAGAATATATTTTAAAATATCAGTAAAGAATTTTTACTTTATAAATTATTCTACTTTAAAAATATTTTATTTGCTTTTATATTAAGAAACAGATATGACATATGCATATACCTGCTGATGCTATATGCAAATTATGTTTTTAATCCAAAATCATCAGAAAAAATTTTCATCTTGAAATTTAATACTATCTTAAGAGTTTTCTTATTTAAATAACATGTATTATTACACGACAGAGTTTATGTTCAAATTTTATCACAGTGAATAATTCTTAATATATTTCCCACTTAAACACATCTGAGAGTTATAATAATACCCCTTCTTTAGTGTATCTGAAACAGTATGACTGGCAGAGTAAGAAGGGAAGAGAAAAAGAATTATCTGAATTTCTTTCAGATGAAAGGAAAGGAAGGGTTTGTAAAGTAATATGAATCCTATCCTAGTTAAAATAACCAAACAGACATATTCTTCATATTTTCTAATTTTGATAAAGTTCTTTTAATTATTTTCCTTTCATTAATTGCTAAATACAAATAACAATCTTTTATAGGCTAGAAGTGAAATATCTTCTTTCCTTTTCTCATTAATTCCCTCAATTTCTTATGTTTGCTTGATTTTCTTGAGAACTATAGCCTCTTTCCAATATCAGATAATAGATTATCATTGCTGGATTTATCCTTCTGTTGTAGGTCTTGATACAAGTAATTCAACTTGAACACATACAGCTTTTTACCCAGAGCTTATGTTAATACTTTAGCTGCTCTATGTTCATTTTCTACTTCTGCAACTCAACCACTACTACTTGTTACTTAAGCTATTGATGCCAGGGAGGTAGTCACAGCCTCAAAGCATGTGCTTATTGCAAAAAATAAGTCTAGTTAAAAATATTGTGAATTTAACATGAAAAACACATGAAAAGTATAAAACAACTAGTATTTTTTAAGGTACATGTACTAGAGAACTGGCTTCTCCAGGGATAATTGGCATGATCATAATGTGTTAACCCATACAGAATGAAATACCTGAATATTTGATTAAATCAAATGTATTCTATTGTACTTCAGTAATAGGAAGGGATTTTACAATGCTTAAAATATGTCTGTGTTAAGGGAAACAAAGAAATTTGTGAGATTTACGTGCTGCATTAGTACTAACACTCCTGTTCATCATCATTCTTTGCTCAAATGCAAATTCTTATGTTGTCTAAGAAATCCATGTCAAGAATTGTGGGACCAGATAATTAATGAAATTATTGTTTGGCTAAAGGACTTTTAGCACACATAAGTCTAATGAGGCACATTTATGGATCTGTCACTAACGATGACTGAAAGAGAATCCAATATGAATTTGGGCTGTTGGTACTTTGAACAATTGCAGATTCATTGGAAAAAGTATACAATATTAGGAAACTTCTACCCACACTATAGAGTTCAAATTAAAATTGAAAAATAGATTAGTTTTATCTCTGGCTCCCTTTCACCTCTCAGGGTCACTTGCCTCAAGGCTCGCAATTAAGTGTGTCTTCCTCTAACACATGTAATGAATTTCAGTTAGTTGTCTAATCTTTCCCTGTAAAGATCTAGTTGATGATGTCTTAGTTTGCTTCATCCATGGAATGTTATTCAAGGCTATGTAAAACTAAATAGTCTTCAAGTTCAGAAGGACGATTTTTTTATGGTAAAATTTTAAGATATGTCATGGGGTAGTTATGCCTGGCTGCAAATCCTTCATTAGGCACTCGCATATTCCACCTATTTGTAAAGTCAAAACTAGTTTAGTTGCTTTAAAAAAAAGGTATACTGAAATTAGGAAAATTAATATAAAAAACTGCTAACATTTTTTGAGCATTACCACTGCCATTATTCGTTATAGTCATTTTACTTCTATGCATTCATATTCCCCACAAATAACCATACAGAAAAATGTTAACAGCATTGTTAACATTCTTCTTTTATAACTAAAAAAAACAAAAAAACAAAAAAACAAAAAAAAAACCAGGAATAAAGAGGTTAAATCATATGCTAAGATTACAAAAGTAGGAAGTGGCACAATCAGGATTCAAATAGTCGTAGTTCTAGTAATAATTCAACCTGAGCACCTACAACTCTTTTAAGCACATCTTATAGTAATATTTTAGGTACTCTACTTCTTACTTCTTGTCTTATTTTAGAATATTTTAGATACTATGGTCTTTACTGCTATGTTATATGGTCTCCAAGCACATATAAAAAGTATTTATGTTTTATGTGTTTAAACATGTTATTTATTTATTTTTACTGAGGCATAATTGACAAATACAATTCAAGATGGTTAAGCTGTACAGTGTAATAATTTGATATCCATATACATTGTGAAAGAATTTCACCTACCCCCATCTAGTTAATTAACACATCTATCACCGCATTTATTTATTTATTTATTCATTCATTCATTCATTTATTTATTTATTTATTTATTTATTTAGGTGAGAACATTTAAGTTCTACTATCTAATTGTATGATAAAGTGTTATCAACTATAGTCACTATGCTATACATACCATCTTCTGGCCTTATTCATCTTATAACTGAATGTTTATTGTTTTTCTAATCTTTCCCTGTTTCTCCCAGGATCCAGCCAGACCCTGGCAGTCACTTTTCTACTTTCTGTTTTTGAGTTCAACTTTTTGTTTCTTAGATTTTATTTATAAGAGAGGCTGTTTAGTATTTGTTTTTCTCTGGCTTATTTCCCTTAGCATAATGCCACCCCCGCTACCCCCGCCCCGAGTTCATTCACATTGTTGCAAATGACAGGAATTTCTTCTTTGCTAATGTTTCAAAGATTGCATACATAAAATGTTTTAAAAGAATGACATGAATAAACATTTTCCAAATATATTAGATCTATAAATGTATTTGTCTTCTAGTTTCTGTGGAATTATAAACACCCCTTAGCATAAAGAGCTATATTTATCTCATTGCATTTAAATGTAAGTAAAACTAATAAAAAGCTTTCTGTTTTCTCCAATAACAAGTAAATTAGAGTCATTATTGATATAGTATTAACAAAGGAACTCAGAAAATCTATGCATTTTTCATTGTATCTACATTTTTGAAGCTCAAGGATAAGTAAATGGCAGGAGAATTTGGTTTCCTCCTTTATCAATACCAAAGTGGAATTTCAAGTAGCTTTGAAACTTGAAACACAATTGAACGGTGAGTAATCAATTTTAGGTTATTGGGAGGACAAACAAAAAGTCACTTGAAATAACTGAGGAATTAACTATTGTTTATTCGTGAATTGTGGTTTATTCAACAGTATTTTTTTTAATATTTAAATATGTATGATAAATCTGTGTTATGAACATTTAAATTTTTTGCTAATAGAATAAAAACATATTTCTACTTTTCATTTGCTTTTTATGCACTCATCATAAATAATAAAAAAGGAATTGATTAAAAAGAGTTTGGGAATAGTGTATTAGAAGTTTCATCTTTTAATAACCTTTAAAAATATTTAGACTTCTGCTTTATTTTTACCAATGATATTACCAAGGCTTTATTGTTGTTGGCCAAATGTGGTTGAAAGTCCAAGGACAAATGAATCATTTGTTGTACATTTTTAAAGAAATCAAATTTGACCTTTTATTGGACTCTCACAAATACATATAATAAAGAACAATTTTTTTCTGTAATATTATCTATATTCTATGTAGTGTTAACAATTCTATAATAGTTTATAATATTTTATATAATATTAACTATGACTTTATTTACCAGTTTAATAAAGAACTATTCTTTTTTTCTTTTAATGTTAATTATCCATATTCCATAAAATGTTAATCATAATTTTACCAGTTTTCTACTCTTGTTATGCTGTAGTAAAAGTCTCATTACATCTTCATTTTTTCTTAGTTTCCTTTGATCAGGATATAGGGAGTGACATCAAGTTTACACAGATAATACAACTTCAGCTAAAGAGTTTCACATTGCAAGACAAATGGCTTCAATTCGTGTATTCTCATGGCATTTATTGGAGGCACGTATATCATATAATGGTAGAATAGGTTGATGAAAACTGTTTACTAGAGACATTGTTGAACTGGCCATGTTCAAGTGGTCTTTTCTCTGTTTTATGTCATTTAAATAGTTTAAACAAAGCATCACTTAATAAGTATGTTTCTAAATAATAAATTATTATAAAAGATGAACATTTTAAAATACAAAATGTAGAGTGAAAAATAAAACATCTTTATTACCACATTGCATTTCTACCAGTATTTGTTGTATTTCTTTTCATTTGTGCATATTTTTCATTTTACTGAGATGTTATAGTAGATATCGTTGCTAACTGACTTCTAGAGGTAATGACTAGAGATGCTTTGTGTGGAACCCTCTAACCTCTACAATAGGCTTCTTGAGACCATTTATTGGTTTGTGGTTACTTCAGTTATGTGTCACTATGGATCTAATTCTATCTGCTTATATTTCTGGAATTTCTAAGTATTTTGCATATTAAGGACCTCCTAGAAATACTTCCCTTTTAGGGTTATAAATAACCCCAAATCCTAGAGCACAAAGGCCATAAAAGCTGCTGGCTAAACCAACTACAAACACATGGGTAGAAGGTACTACCTTAATTTGCCCACAATCTAATGCTCAATTATACTGTCTTTATAATACTGTGTTTATGCTTGGAAGTTCGTGAATCTAATTATAGCAGACTGAATAGTAAGCACATGTGTGGTAGGCAAAAAATTATATAGCAGCCAACTGTCAGTCGAGGTAACCTCACATACGAATCATCTAGTACCTCACATCATGACCCAAATATAAATAGGCCTTCCCCCTTCTGCGTTGTGACAGCTCTCCTTGCTGAAAACTTACTCCTCCCTTGAGGTGTACTGTCTTATCTCTTTAACTCCCAAATTCCACAGGTCTGCAGCCTTCCTTAGAGAGGCTTGTCTTCTTCTAAAATATACTTTCAATAAATCTTATTTTTTTCTAAATTTCGCCAATCTGTAATTCTTTGCTGTATAGATGGGGAAGAACTGAGGGACAACACACAACACCAGCGTCCTCAATGCTGTTGGGGCGACGCCAGATTTCATATTACTCCAGTGGTAACAACAGCAACATGTTATTTCTTATTTACAAAACTATTAGATTTAATATTTTGTTAATCAATTTTGAGTAGAGGCTGTGGTTTATCATACTTTTTTTCAACATAAATCCATAATGTTTTCTTAAATATAGCTATAAATACATGGAAAATAAATATATGAGTGAAATCTGTTAGATCTATAAATAATATTTCCAATATTTGGTTTTCAAATAAACTTTGTAAAATTTATTTATTCAACAATTATTGAGAACTTACTGTGGGCTAGACTCAAAGAATTTAGTAGTAGAGTGAAAGCAGTTTCTCTGCTTTAATAACCATACACACCCTAGAATGGAGAAGCAAGATAAGTGGAAAAAAAGTCAACAACCAGAATAATTTTAAATAACAGTACATGCCTGAGGTCAATTGTACAGGGTTATATACCAATATGTAATTAACTGCTGAGAAGGGACCTCTACACACTAAGAGAAAGATTTTCAGAGTAAATTATACCTGATTTCAATCATAAATAAATAAAAGGAGCCAGCATTTAGAAACACAGTAGGATGAGGACACTGGCTTAACAAATGGCAAATGGAAATGCATTAAGAAAGACACCATCTTGACTTTTTTAAAGAGTATTAAAGAGAATTAGGAGAGGCCTAGTAAGTAAAGTTAGTTAACAGGCGATAAAGTAGGAAGGAGAAGTACTCAAAATTGTTTGTGCGGGCATTTTAGATTTTGGTAGAGATTTTGACTAAGTGTAGTGGAAAACAATTAAAGAAGATCTAAATCGAGAGAGAAGTAAGTGGTATGATTTTCTTTCCAAAGAACTATTCTATTTGCGGTAGGGTAGATTTTGAGAAAGAATTAAGTAGCTTGAGTCTGTCACTGATATCCCTGAGGAATCTAGGGTGCCCAGTTTTGGTTTCTGGGAAGCTGGGTGCTGTAGCTCTCGAGGCTAGGGGTTGCCACTACCTAAAGACCTGAATTGGTACCATTTTAGCCCCAGCTGCAGATTTCTTCTCTGAATCTGAGGCCCCGATCATGGGAGGCACATTCTTTGGCTATTGGTTCAATATTCTACTCTCCTTTTACCAATCCGGTTCTTTTCAGGGCTACAGAGAGAATGGTGGTGCTTAACTGTCACCTTGGGACAGAAAACAAAGGAAATCATTGGAAATCTGAAAAAAAAAATACTGTTTTCTGTTTATAAGATATATTAAAAACATAGAAAGAAAATTTTATTTCAAGAGTTTCTGTTCAACCATTAGCTGACCGCTAACCTGACCTGAAACTTCAGTAGCTACACATGACAAAGGATACAAACTTTAAAGTATTAGTTCAAAAAAGTTACTAAAATAAGCAACACACAGTGATAACAACAACAACAACAACAAAGCTAGGGTGGTGAAGAATCTGATTTCCGGAGTTGCCACATTATTTTATTTAAAATGTGCAATTTTCAACAACAAAAATGAGGCATGCAAATAAGTCAGGATATATGGTTCGTAGATGGGGAAAAAGTCATTATGGATACAGGGGAGACATGTTTTTGAAAATCATGAAAAGAAGTACAGAAACCAATTCAAGTAATCTTCACTCTCACCATTTATCATGAGTAGTTATTTAGTATCATATGGATATGATATAATTTTGGTACTCCTTTATTGTTGAACAATGTTTTGTTTCCAGAGTTTATCACTCTCTATGACACTGTGAAGATTTACTTATAGATTATTTTTTAAATTTATTACTTTTGAGGGTTAGTGATTCAAAAAGAATTTATTTCATCATAGAGTTTTGAATCTTTAATGTTCTGTATACTTATTGGCAAATTAACTTCCCAGAAGCTTTAGATATGTGTGCCCCAAAAAGTTGTGCAGAAGATTGGCCATCTCTCCTAATTTTATAATAATTTATTTTTCAATATTTTCAAAATATTAACATGTAAGTTACTCTAAATGTCTTTTATCTTGTATACAAATAAACACGCTTGGCTATATTTCTTCTGTAAATTGTTCATCATGCCCTTTGCTGTCATTGCATTACCTGTGTTATTTGAAAAAGTTCTTTTGGTAATACTGAATCAACTGATTTAGCAAGACTCTTCTCTAATTTTCTTTAAAAATAATCTTATTTTTCAGTAATGTACTTTTCAATTTTTTTCTTGATGTTTGGTGTATAGAAATTTACATAATTATAAGAATAATTAATTTTCTTTTATATGCTGTCTTTACTTTTATACTTATATTTCAGTAATTTATTTCTGCATAACAAATTTCACCAACTTTAGAAGCTCATCATTCTGTTGGTCAGCAATTTGAGTTAGGTTCGGCTGTGTGGCCATTCTGCTCACATTGTACAACTCATATAGCTGCTTTCAAATAGTGACTTGGCTGAGAGTGGTTGACATAGAGCGCCTCAGGTTTAACAGCTATTGTCTGATCCATGTGTTCTCCCCTTCAGGCGGGTAGTTTAGACTTATTTAGGTGGTTTCAGGAAAGTAAAAGAAAGAGTAAATCCTAATATGGGAGTTCTTTTGAAGACTCTGCTTACATTCTGTTTCATAATATCCCTCAGGCCCAAACAAACCACATGGCCAGGTCTACAGCATGGTAAGTTCACATTCACCCATCATTCATCCTAATTGGTTGCTCTGGAGAATTAGATATAGAAATTCCTATCACCTCTTTACTTTAAATTGTTACAGTTTTCCATATAGAGAGCTGTTTCAATAAAAATTAATGTCATTAAATCAATCATTATGATTTTGGATTAAAACCAATATTAAAACCAACAACTTGTAGTCTATGGCCATGCTACCCTGAACAAGCCCAATCTGTCTGATCTCAGAAGCTAAGCAGGGTGGGGCCTGGTTAGTACTTGGATAGGAGGCCACCTAGGAAGACCAGGTGCCGTAGGTGTAAAAAGTAAAAAAAAAAAAAATAAGGGATTGTGAACTGACAAGTGCCTTGCAATCTGTGAGGTCAACCAAGGGTTGCCTAGCCTAAAAAAACAAAACAAAACAAAACAAAACTTGTTTTTTTCTGATAAATATGTTTCAATGCACATGTGATAGCTTCTACTTTAGAGGCCTATGTTTCTTTTATCCCACATCCAGCTCTTCTAAGCAATTTTTGGAGATACGTTTCTTCAGCCTCCTTTTACTGAGTTCTCTAAGATAAATTCACATGTATTTTTGAAGCTATAATCCCAACATACTTTCTATGTGTTCAGCTTTCAATAGTGTTATTATTTTTATAAAGTATTTTTAGTTTTTAACTTTGACATGTTTTGTACTGTAGTAAGAAAGAGATCCTTTGAATTCTTGGAAATATTCATCTACAGTATTTTGTATTTAATTGTTTCTACTTTTTATTTCTTCAAAGTTTTTTTATGAAATTTTAAGAGAAGGTGTAATCAAAGATATTATACTAGATCCATCTTATCTTGATATTTAGCAAACATTTCAAAGAAACAAACCTTGAAGATAATAGTTTCTTTATAACATTGAATGGTAAGTTGCCTCAGGCAAAATCTGACAATGCACAAGCTAGTTGATTTCATTAAAAGTAAAAAGCAAGTCGGCTCCCTCCCCCCCCAAAATAAATATACCTACTGATCGCATATTTCTTCTAAGGTCACTTAAAATTGATTGATTATATATTTATAGGTTGATTAGAATCACTCATAAATGATGTGTGAGATCTAGTGGAAGAGGTGAGTTCTCGATAAGAGGTATTTAGGATTGTTATCATTTTCTGGATTTTTTCTGTCATCTTTTGTGTATAAAGTTCAAATTTTAGTTCTGAAAAAGCTATAAAAAACACTAGTAGAGACAATTTTTTTCTATTTTATATGAGAGAACTATACCAAACTAAAAATGTAGTATAGCTCAAATATAATTTAATTAAATAGTGTGAATTATCTTTGTCATAGACGTCACCTGTTTAAGTTAAAGAAATGTTTTGTCAGCATTTGTGAGGGATCATTATGACATCAAATGATAAGGTTTTATTGAATTAAATAAATTGATGCTTATTTTAAATCTAAGCAGATAAAGCTTGAGATTCATTTAAATTAAAATAAAAATGCAGTGTGTAATTTCAATGTAAACCTGGAATTAATAAATCATATGCATTTTCTTTTAAGTAATTTTTTTTACTGATGTTCCAAAGTCAGGACTGTACATGATGTGTTCAATATTTTATTTCTAAATTTGTACAATCTTCTGGAGGTGGTATGTAAACTTAACTAGTGGTATATTTTCTCATAGTTTGTAATTTTGCATTAATTTGATTTGTATGCTGAAATGTAAATGACAAATTATTAGAGAGTGTGTTAAGTATACATATAATCATTATTGCGATATAAGCTTATTTTGTTTGAATATTTTCAAACACTAAAATTAATATTTTTGGAACATATCATTTACTATTGAAAGGCATTTATTCTTTAAATTGCTATAGACTTTTGAAGGTGGCCTCATCTTGGAGTTGATACACATATGACTAATCAAAAATTTTTTTCTTCTGAACACTTGCTTCATATATTCACTTTCTCTTTATCAAATTTTCATTATTCAAATTTACTTTATGCAAAATTTTTACCTTATAGACATAGGATCAAGGAAGTTTGTAACTTGATGGCATTGCTTGCTTGTTAAATTTTTTGCATGATTGTTTTGCACAGGAAATTGCTTGTGCCAATACCTTGATTTGATTCACGTTCTTGAGCTAAGTTCTGAAAACTTATCCTCAAAAAAGTAAATTTACATTTAAATGTACTTCTGGTATAGCTACAAGTTAAATTTCAATTTAGCCCTGTCAACAAAAATTAAGCTTACATATGCAAAAGTCTAATCTGATAGAACAACAATCAGGTATGAAGTATATGACTTTGAATTTGATGTTAGTTAATGCTTTTTGAATAGGCAGATAATTATAAGTTACAGACTAAAATATGAAGAACTTTAATACTATCATATAAAAGTTTTAAATTGACATTTCTGAGTTTATGGTGAAAAACTGCATTTAATTACTTTGCAAATAAAGTAAAGGGGTTGAAGAGAGAAAGAAAATGATCAGGAATGAAGTCAAAGATAATGAATAAGCTGTGACTGATTTACAGGATTTCGGATTCCTTATAAATGGTATATTTTCTCTTTATAAAATGTCATAAATTATTTTAAAATATATACTCTTTTTGGATTGCTATATCCACAAAACTTTCAGGAAGGGAAAGGCCTTAAAATGGTTATTTGTAAAATTAATAAAAAATCATAAGAAATGTACTAAACAGTGTACCCTTGTCTATACTTAGCACACACACACAAAAGATAATGAAAATGAATAAACCACTGTAATTAGAAAAAACCTTTTCTAAAAATTCAGTCAAAAGCAGGTTATATGCAAAGATGGAGTGTGAGTATCACCTGTAATGATTCGGATGAAGATCTGCCTCTAATCTCAGCACTTTAAGTAAACAATTTACTTTGCTGCTTGGTTTTAAGAACTTTTCAGTGTTCATAGTTATTTTATTTTTTATAACATATTAATTATTTATTTAAGCCATCTCCTGCCATAAGCAAAGGGATGGAAGATCAGTATACTAGCTATCATTTGATACAAGGAAAGATGGTCAGCTTAAGGACCATATACTTTTCTGGTCCATGTGCAGAGTCTGAAACAGAGGCTGTGGTCCTCACAAATTTGGAAGAAAACACAATTTCAGTCCATATATTAATAGAATCAAGCTACAAATGAATGTTAAAAGAATGTGTAAAGATACAAAGATATTAAAAATATATATAAACACAAATATTTTAGCATATTGTGAGAATATATCCTTAAAATTAGAAAAATGAAATTTAAAAAGTGTATAATTAGTTTAAAAAATGAAGATTCCAACCCTAGGGAGCTGTCAAGGTAAATTTCATGGAGAGGGAAGTGCAATGGGGCTGGGACTATGCTGTCCATGGTGAACAGCAGAAGAGACTTTGGAGGTGGGCTTCTGGCAAGAAAGGGTATTCTTAGATAATGTAGATGATTCAGAAGTGTTAAAATTTGGAAACATATTAATAGCAAGTAGTGTGGGAGAAAATTCAGAATTTTTAGATTAGAAAATTATAATTTGAGTGTCATAGAAGTCAGTTTTCATTTCTAAGCAAAATAGAGAAAGAATGAGATCAAAGTGCAGATAAATAAGAAGGTAAAAATACAATACAGAAATAAAATTCACATGTGAATGAAGTGTACAATGGAAGCCAAATTAAGGCAGAAAATTAAAGCCTTCACAGAATAAACAGATAAAACATGGAGATGAACATAAATAGTATATGATGTGTATGGAAAAGGAAAAATAGTTACTCAAGTACCTGTGTTGAGTATTCTTCAAAAAAAAAAAAAAAAGACATAACAATAGTTAACATATAATAGAAAAGGAGTTTTCCGAGAAAAATTAAAGCTAATGAATGTAAATTGAAATTCTTATAGATTATCATTGGATAAAATGTATTTTTAATGCAAAAATCAAACCAAATAAATCCTAGAATAAACAAATTAACAACAAAAATAAAATATTAACTATTTTTGTAAAACCCATGAAGTAAAATCTTAGTAGATGTACATAAGAGTTTAATTTTGTTTTTATTGCTCTCTATAACACCAATTCCTGAACAAAACTGGATTATAAAATAACTAAGTTCAAAGAAGAATCACACAAATTCATGTTGGTATTAAATATAAAATAATCCCTCAAATCTAAGAAACAATAAAAACAACACAGAGCTGACTAATTTCTCTCCAGTATTATACTAATGCACATATGCATTAATGTAATAGAACTCATACCTTGCTTTGTCTTTTGTAGAGTAACTTTCAGTAAACCAAGAAGAGAGAGCACATTTTGTGGTCAATGTCCAACCTAGTTGAAACAGAGATGCACTGCGACCATGATAAAAACTAGCCTCTAATCACATCCTCCATGTACTAGTAACTACTCTATTTCTAATGTATCATTGTTAAATTTGTGAGCTATTGTTTTTATAAAACTACATTTGATACTATATTAAAAATAAAGCTTTTTTTTGATATGACAGAATATTTTATTTTTATTGTTGAAAAATTTTTGTTGGTTTAACCCACAGAAGTAAATATCACACCATGAAAAATCCCTGACAACTTTGTATTTCTAAAAAAGCAAACATATAAATGTTTGAAGTTTTTCATTCAACTACAGCTTTATTATTATTCTATTATAATTGATAATCTGCTAGTCACATCATTTTACATGTCTCAGGGTCAAGAAATTAATATATAAACTGAAACTTGAGACTTCTAATATTATATAATTATTATTACATAGTCCAAGTAAATGGTCCATCTAGATAGAGCTATTATTATGTGCTGATAAAGCAATTTGTTCACATCTCTGATTACTTTTTATAGATTTATTTCTAAATGTGCAATTTACAAATCAAAGAGGAAATATTTAATCATCTTTTCAAACCCAAAGTCTAGAAATAAATATATAATATTGATAAAAGCCATAACCCTTTATTTGCCTCTTACATAAATGACATCTAATTTTTTTTCCAATAGATACTGTGCTGGGTATTGAGTTACATTGGTTATGAAATAGCATGTTACTGACTAGAAATCATTAATACTGATCAAATGATATAAAAAATATGTCTTTATGGTGATCTTAAATGTGCTAATAAAATACAATTTTTATAAAAAGATTTGGAATAAAAGATTCAAATATTAATAGAAAAAAATCTTAAAAGTAGCAAAAGAAAAGCAGTTAGTTATCTACAAGGGAGCTTCCATAAGATTGTCAATTGATTTCTCAACAGAAACTTTGCAGGTAAGAAGAGATTGGCACAAAATATTCAAAGTGATAAAAAGCAAGGACCTACAATCAAGATTACTCTATACAGAAAAGTTATCATTAGAATCAAAGGACAGATAAAGTATTTCCCAGACTAAAAAATTTTCAATAAAATAAAAAAAAAAAAAAAAAAAAAAAACCCTAAAGGAGTTCATCAATACCAAATCAATATTATAAGAAATGTTAGAGGGGCTTTTTTAAAAAGAAGAGAAACAAAAGATAAAAAATATGAATGATAAAATGGTAATAACTATACATCTATCAACAATTACTATAAATGTAAATAAATTAAATGTGCCAACCAAAAGATAAGGTAGATAAATGGATAAGGAAATAAGACCCTACATTTGCTGCCTAGAGATTCACTTTGGATTGAAAGATACATACAGACTGAAAGTAAACAGATAGAAAAAGAT
>NW_011888807.1:1626395-1627349 GCF_000151845.1 Pteropus vampyrus
ATGGATAAGGAAATAAGACCCTACATTTGCTGCCTAGAGATTCACTTTGGATTGAAAGATACATACAGACTGAAAGTAAACAGATAGAAAAAGATATTTCATAAAATTGGAAACAAACAAACACACAAAAGCTGGGGTAGCAATACTAATATTAGACAAAACAAACTGTAAAACGAAGTCTATAACAAGAGACAAAAAAGGACCCACTAAGCCCACTTCTAGATATTTATGCAAAGAAATCCAAAACACTACTTTGAAGAAATATGTGAAATCACATTTCTTGCAGCATTATTTACAATAGCAAAGATATAGAGACAACCTGGGTGTCCATTAACGGATGAATGAATAAAGAGGTAGTATATAAATACAATGGAATATTTGTCAGCCACACACACAAAATAAATAAATAAATAAATAAATAAAATTTTGCCATTTGCAACAACATGGATGGACCTAAGGACATTGTACTGAGTGGAGTAAGTCAAACAGAGATTTCACTTAACATGTAGAATCTAAAGAACAAAATAAAAGAACAAACAAAATAAAAACAAACTCATAGATACAGAGAACATTTTGATGATTGCCAGATGGGAGGGGACTTTGAAGAGGGTGGGTGAAAAAGAGAATGATATTAAGCAGTACAAATTGGTAGTTACAGAATAGTCATGGGGATGTAAATTATAGCATAAGAAATATACTTAATAATATTGTAATAACTATCTATGATATCAAATGGATACTAGATTTATTACGGTGATGATTTTGTAAGTTACATAAACATCTAATCATCATGTTGTACACTTGAAACTGATATAATATTGTATGCCAGCTGTATTTGAAAAATAAAAAATATATATTTTAAAAAGATTCAAATGTTAATGGTTTGGGGTTGTCACCTTATGACTTTTTTTTCTGTATATTTAAACATTCTCATAATTACAGTTTCAATAGACA
>NW_011888807.1:1627399-1628578 GCF_000151845.1 Pteropus vampyrus
ATTTTGTAAGTTACATAAACATCTAATCATCATGTTGTACACTTGAAACTGATATAATATTGTATGCCAGCTGTATTTGAAAAATAAAAAATATATATTTTAAAAAGATTCAAATGTTAATGGTTTGGGGTTGTCACCTTATGACTTTTTTTTCTGTATATTTAAACATTCTCATAATTACAGTTTCAATAGACAGCCTTTATTAATATTATTTTCTGAAATGGATCTCTAAAATAACTGTAAACCAATATAAGTAATTCAATGATGATTAAACTTCTAAATTAAACATTTCTGTCAAATTAACCATGTTTGTACATTTTATTGTAGCCCGATACATTCGACCTGAATTCAGGAAAGTAGATATGTAGTATGCAAGACATTCAGTATCTAAAAGAATATGCTACTTGAAAATTATTCCATGGAAATTATTAAAGGCTGAAATTAGAAACCATCTCACATATTCAAATATACTGAAATTTTAAATCAAGAACATTTTTTTCAGAGATACAACAGGAAAAAAATAGTTTACTTGGAGATGCACTATCAGAGTGGAATTTCACTTATAAAGATATAATGATAGTCCTTGGGGGAAACATGGCGGAGTGAGAGATGTCCTCAGATCTGTCCCCTTGAAGCAACAATAAGCTGAACATCTAAAACTCACCCAAACTGCACACCAGCACATGTGAGAGTGGGACCTGCGCATAAGAGCTACCACAGGTCAGAACCCCAGGTCTTGGGCAGTGAACTGGGAGAAATAAAAAAGCTGCCTCTCACAGCTGCAGGAGCTCCCCGCAGGAGGAGGGGGAGGGGAGAAGGAGTGGCAACTTCCCTGAACAGCACTGCCTGGAAGTGTTGCCAGTTCCATGCAGTCAGCAGCAGGGCCTAGCCATCAGGGCAGAGAGCAAAGAAGTGGGACAGAACCACAGAGAAACAACAGATGATTTTTACTGGCCGTGGTTTCAAAACTGAGGCTGAGCCACAGCCCCCATCTCCCAATCTAGAGAGCCCCTTCCCCCATACCCTCCAAGACCGATCACCGAAGAACCCCAGGGGAATCTGAGCAAATGCTGCAGAGAACGTTGCTGACACTGACAGGGACTGAAACTGAGGGTAGCTAGCAGGATTAAATATTTACAAGAAAATAAAAAGACATTTTTAAGGCTTTATATAAAGCAC
>NW_011888807.1:1628628-1630122 GCF_000151845.1 Pteropus vampyrus
CCCCAGGGGAATCTGAGCAAATGCTGCAGAGAACGTTGCTGACACTGACAGGGACTGAAACTGAGGGTAGCTAGCAGGATTAAATATTTACAAGAAAATAAAAAGACATTTTTAAGGCTTTATATAAAGCACAGATTCAAGAAGCTTAGACGCCACCTACTGGAAATCAAAAGAAAAGTGACTTCTTTGCAGCAGGCTAAAGAGAGAACTTTATATAATAAATCTTCTTTCTGGAAAAACAGTAGAATACACTTTCATTAATGCCCAGGTGGAGAAATAGTCCACTAAACACCATGAACAACCAAGGTGACGGGGCATCTCAGAATGAAAGAGAAAAATCTCTAGAAAACAAGCTTACAGACATAGAAATATGAGACCTAAATGACAGAGAACTCAGGATGGTACTTCTGAAAGAACTCAGTGAAATCCAAAACAACTCAAATCAATAATTTCAGGAATTCAAAAAAACAATTAGATGAGCAGAGCAAGGAGATTGAAACCCTTAAAAGAAACCAAATAGAACTTCTGGAGATGAAAAGCACACTGCAAGTGTTGAAAAATAAAATAATAACCTTGAGAAATATAGTCGACAAAATGGAGGAAAGGATCAGTGATATCAAAGACAGAAATCTAGAAATAAATCAGAAGGAAGAAGAGAGAAATCGAAGAATGAAAAATAATGAAAGAGAAATACAAGAACTAGCTGATACCATCAGAAGAAGACACAAGAATAATGGGCATTACCAAAGGCAAGGAAAAGGAGTAGAGACTAGAAAGCATTTTCAGACAAATAGTGGATGAGGATTTCCCAAATCTAAGGAATGAGCTGGAGCTTGGAATACAAGAAGTCAACAGAACAACCAATTATCTCAACCCAAAAAGGCCTTCACCAAGACACATTATATTAAAGTTATCAAAAATCAATGACAAAGATAGAATTCTCAGGACAGCCAGAGAGAAGAAAATGATAACTTGTAAAGGAAAACCCATTAGATTATCATTGGACTTCTCAGCGCAGACATTACAAGCCAGAAAGGAATGGAATCAAATATTTAAACTATTAAGTGAAAGAAATTGCCAGCCTAGAATAATGTACCCAGCTAAGCTCTCCTTTAGATATGAAAGAGAAATTAAGACCTTTCCAGACATACAAAAATTGAGGGAATTCTCCACTACGAGGCTTGTACTACAGGAAATTCTGAAAGGGGTCAGTTCACCTAAAACAAAATAACATCAACAAAAAAATACATAATTAGGAGTAAAGTGACTATCAGGCAAATAGAAACAGAGGAGTGCAATCCTTACTAAGAGTAGGGCATTATAAGCTTAAATAATAAAAGGGAATTGCTATAGCAAGACAGAAATGAATGGTCAAAACATAGGAACAAATTAAGATAATAATGACTGAAAAGGGGAGGATTCAAAGATCCAAATTCGCAAAGGGGAATGGAGATAAGTTACATGCAGAAGATAATGGATGACTGTATATATATA
>NW_011888807.1:1630468-1639045 GCF_000151845.1 Pteropus vampyrus
AAAAAAGGCACAGAGTTGCAGAATAGATCACAAAAACAAAACCCAATCATATGCTGCCTTCAGGAGACACATCTCAGCTCCAAAGACAAGTATAAACTCAGAGTAAAAGGGTGGAAAATGATATTTCAAGCAAATGGCATTCAGAGAAAAGTGGTAGTACTGGTACTAATATTGGACGAAATAGACTTCAAAATAAAAATAGTAAAGAAAGATACTGAGGGACACTTTATAATGATAAAGGGAATCATGCACCAAGAAGACATAACACTTATCAATATCTATGCTCCCACTCAGGGAACCCTGAAATATATAAAGCAATTACTAACAGAACTAAAAGGAGAAACAGACCAAAACACTATCATAGTAGGGGACTAAATACCATACTGTCGGATATGGACAGATCATCCAAACAGGAAATCAATAAGGAAATAACATCCTTAAATGATACATTAGACCAACTAGACATAATTGAAAAATACAGAGCTTTCTATCCCAAAAGAGCTGCTTATGCATATATATTCTTCTCCAGTGCACGTGGAACATTCTCAAGAATCAACTACATACTGAGACACAGAGATAGCCTCAACAAATGTAAGAGGGTTGAGATCATACCAACCATATTCTCTGATCATAAAGCTTTGAAATTAGGAATCAACTACAAAAAGGAAGCAGGAAGAACCACAAATACATGGAGATTAAACAACATACCACTGAAGAATAACTGGGTCAGGGAGAAATAAAAAGAGATCAAGAGATACATAAAAATGAATGATAATAACAGTACAACATACCAAAATTTTTTGGATATAGCAAAAAATTGTTATAAGAGAAAAGTTCATATCATTACAGGCCTATCTCCAAAAACAAGAACAAGCCCAAATAAACTACCTAACGCTTCATCTTAAAAAAAAACTAGAAAAAGAAGAACCAACGAAGCATAAAGTGAGCAGAAGGAAAGAAATCATCAAAATTAGAGCAGAAATAAATGAAATTGAAAACAAAAAAAAAAAGATAGAAAAATAAATGCAACAAAGCTGATTCTTTGAGAAGGTTAATAAAATCAACAAACCCCTGGCTAGACTCACTAAAGAAAAAAGAGAACGATCATAAATAAACAAAATCAAGGATGAAAGAGGGGGAAATTACAACTGACATTGTACAAATACAAAGGATCATGCAAGAATACTATGAAAAAGTATATAATAATGAATTTAATAACCTAAAAGAAATAGACCAATGCTTAGAAAATACAACCTTCCTAGACTGAATCAAGAAGATCTGGGAAACTTAAAGAAAACGATCAGCAGTATGGAAATCGAAACAACCATCAAAAACCTACTAAAAAGTAAAAGTCCAGGACCAGATGGCTTCACCACTGAATTCTACCAAACATTCAAAGAAGATTTAATACCTATTCTCCTCAAACTCTTGCAAAAAATCCAAGAGGAGACAATACTTCCCAACCAATTTTATGACGCCAATATCACTCTGATACCAAAACCTGAGAAAGATAACACAAAAAAAGAAAACTACAGACCAATATCTCTCATGAACACAGATGCAAAAATCCTAAATAAGATACTAGCAAACCAAATACAGCAACATATTAAAAAGATTATACACCACGATCAAGTGGGCTTCATCCCAGAGGTACAGGGATGGTTCAACATATGCAAATCGATTAATGTGAGACATTACATAAACAAATTAAAAAATAAGAATCATATGATTATATCAATAGATGCAGAAAAACCCTTCGACAAGATATAGCATCCATTTATGATCAAAACACTTCATAAAATTGGTATAGAAGGAAAGAAACAACATAATAAAGGCCATCTATGAAAAGCCCTCAGCCAATATTATATTGAATGTTGAAAAACTAAATACCTTCCTTCTAAGATCAGGAACAAGACAAGGTTGTCCACTACCACCACTGTTATTCACTATAACATTGGAGGTCCCAGAGAGTACAATCAGACAAGAGAAAGATATAAAAGGCATCCAAATGAGAAACAAAGAAGTCAAACTGTCACTATTTTCGGATGACATGAGTCTCTCTATAGAAAACCCTAAAGATTCCATAAGAACACTACTAGAAACAAAAAGCAAATACAGTAAAGTCTCTGGATACAAAATCACTGTTCAAAAATCCATAGCTATACTCTAATCCATAGCTATACAAAAATCCATTCCTATACTCTAATAATGAAGTGTCAGAAAAAGAAGTGGAAAAAATAATGCATTTTGCAATTCCAACCAAAAGAATAAAACATCTAAGAATAAATCTAATGAAACATGTGAAGGACCTATGTAATGAAAAGTACAAGACCCTATTAAAAGAAATTGAAGAAGATACAAAGAAATGGAAAAATATTCCATGTTCTTGGATTAGAAGAATCAACATAATTAAAATGACCATATTACCTAAAGCATTATACAGATTTAAAGCAATCCCCATCAAAATCCCCATCAAAAGCACTTTTTAAAGAAACGGAACAAAAAATCATCAGATTTGTATGGAAGCACAAAAGACCCCAAATTGCCAAAGTCATCCTGAGAAAAAAGAAGAGGCTGGAGGCATCATTCTGCCCAACTTCAAATCATACTACAAAGCAACAATAATCAAAATGGCATGGTATTGGCAGAAAGACAGACACACGGACTAGTGGAACAGAATCAAGAGTCCAGAAGTAAACCCATATTTATATGGGCAAATAATTTTCCACAAAAAAGCCAAAAACATACAGCAGAGAAAAGAAAGCCTCTTCAATAAATGGTGCTGGGAAAACTAGAAGGCCACCTGCAAAAGAATTAATTAGATTGTTGTCTATCACCACATACCAAAATTAACTCCAAATGGATTAAGAACCTGAATATAAGACCTGAAACAATACAATGCATAGAAGAAAACATAGGAGCTAAAGTCAAGGACCTTGGACTTAAAGAGTATTTTATGAATTTGACCTCAAAGGCAAGAGGAGTAAAAGCAAAAATAAATGAATGGGATTACGTCAAACTGAAAAGCTTTTGCTCAGCAAAAGAAACCATCAACAAGGTAAAGAGACAACCATCCAAATGGTAAAATATAATTGCAAGCAATGCCTCTGATAAGGGCCTAATATCCAAAATATACAAAGAACTCATACAACTCAATAACAACAACAACAAAAATGATCCAATCAAAAAAATGGGCAGAGTACCTGAACAGACACTTCTCCCTAGGAGACATACAAATGGCCAACAAATATATGAAAAGATGTTCAACATTGTTAGCTATTAGGGAAATGTGAATCAAAACCACAATGAGATACCATCTCACATCTGTTAGAATAGCTATAATCAACAGGATAAGTAATACCAAATGCTGGAGAAGAATGAGGAGAAAAAGGAACCCTCATAAACTGCTGGTGGGACTGCAAATTGGTACAGCCACTATGGAAAACAGTATGGAGTTCCTCAAAAGACTAAGAATTAATCAGCTATATGATCCAGCAAGCTCTCTACTTGGTATTTACCTCAAAGGCTTGAAAACCCATATCTGAAAAGATACTTGCACATTGATGTTTATAGCAGCATCATTCACAGTGGCCAGAACATGGAAGCAACCAAAGTGTCCTATGATAGATAATTGGCTAAAGAAGCTGTGATACATATATACAATGGACCTCGAGATAATCATGCTAAGAGAAATAAGCCAGACAGAAAAAGTTGAAAACCACATGATATCACTTATATGTGGGATATAAACTTAAAAGCAACAAATGTCAGGACAAACAAACAGAGACTTATGGACATGGACAATAGACTAGTGGTTACCAGATGGTAGGGAGTGGGGGAGGAGGGGTAGGTAGATGGTTAAAGGGGTTCAAATATAGGGGGTAGGGTGAGGAGGAAGTGAGTAAAGGGGGTCAAATATATGGTAACTAAAGGAAACTGGACTTTAGGTGGTAAACACACAATAGAATATATAGATGTCAAATGATAATATACAGCTGAAAATTATATAATTGTATTAACCAATGTTAGTCCAATAAACTTAATTTAAAAAATTTAAAAAATAATAAAATAAAATAAATATAATGAGCAATCACACAGAAGAATTTCATTAACTGCTACCTATTTTTTAAGATATAGGAATCTATGCAGTTGGATTTGAAAATTTCACTCAAATATTAATGTATATCATAATAGTTATAAATTTACTAATGTTTATTTACTATTCCTACAATTTGAGAGAAAATAAAATTTCATTAAAATGTATTAAATTATATATATTCTTTATGTATTAAGGAAATGAATATAGTTCAATACTTTACCTTAATATGCACAAATTTAAACAATACTGAATAATTGTAAGTATAGCATAATTATAAACATACCATAACATTTTCAGAACACTTAAATGTACTATATTTACTTGTGTTCATTAAGATATTTGGTTCATTGCTTTTAGCATTGTCTACTTCCTTTTCCCCTTTTCTTTGTTTTAGAATTAATGTTTTCTTATACCTTTCTAGTATATGAACTC
Source organism: Pteropus vampyrus (assembly GCF_000151845.1). NCBI lineage: Eukaryota > Metazoa > Chordata > Mammalia > Chiroptera > Pteropodidae > Pteropus > Pteropus vampyrus. Next base: position 1,635,000 of record NW_011888807.1, read on the forward strand.
TCAGACATCATTGAAAAAGCCCAAAGTGTAAATCATCCAGGAGAGTTACAGTGTGTTTACATAGTTGCATTCTCCAATGTAACTATCTCATGTGTTTCACATAGTAGGTACTCAATAACTATTAATTAAATACAAAATAGTTTGGGATCTATAAATTATGTACAAATTTCATGCTTCCTACTTAAATGAAACAGATTAGGATATATTTCAAACAAGACAGGTCAATTTTTTGTTCATTTGTAATCTCATTGAAGATAATAGACCCCATAAGTCACTCTCTAGTAGTAAGTAACTCAGTTGAGAAGACATTAACTCTTTCAGTACAATGGGACCATTTCTGTTTTAGAGACTGAGTTACTATAAGAAATCACTTAGTCACTTGTGATCATAAGATTTATTAATGAAGTTTAGTATACTAAACTGACACGTGAATAAGGAATATTTTATGTTAATATACAATATAAGAAAACACAAAAGTCAGTATTATCTCAATAGCCTAATATTCTTGAGAAAAATCTGTAAATTTTACAAGAATTTATCTTTCAAACCATTATTTTCTCACACTACTTTTTAGAGTAGATGAACCAGATTAAAAACAAAACAAAAAATGTGAAACATCCTTTGTTTATCATTCAAGAAAAATATTATCTTCTAATGAAATGAGTGAGGGGGAAACAATTTAATCTCCTCTCTCCAAAACCCTGCAATTTTCTTTCTTTCTTAAGAAAATTTCATTACATATAGAACACATAGAGCTTAGTTAAAAGTGAGGCATACACATTATTTTGCATTTTGCCTAAGTAAGCAAAAAGAAATAAAAACTCTGCAATTTGTTTGGTTTTGTGTATCTTTAATGTCATATTCTTGGTATTGTTATATAAAATAAATAAAAGCATATGGACAGTGTCCCCCAAGAGCTGATGTTGACTTAAAAGTTAACGTAAAAACATCTATTGCTATTTTAAGCTCAAATGTTAGCAACTGAATTTTGTTTGCTTATTATCTTTTAGGAATACAATTCTGAATGACTTTATTTCTCATCTACTTTCTCTTTCTCTTTTTTATATTTATATGGGTGAATGTGCATCGGGAAATAAGACCTTGAACATTTTAAATTTTGGTTCTAGAAGTCAAGATATAAAAGTCACTTTTTCATCATATTCATAGTTACGTATATAAACCTTAGCAAGGTAGTAAAACTGTGGACCTTTGTTTTCCTTATATATACAATTCAAGAATTTTATAGATACTCAATTGTATGACCTTCTACCCATTAGCCCATCTCGCGTATTCCTCCTTAGTTGTTAGTTTCTATGATTTCTTACCTTAAAAATTTCCATACCGCTAATCTCATCTCCCTTAATTTTTCTTTCCTTTTGTCAGAATTGCTTGTAAATCACCAAATCTGGATGAATTTAACCATTTGTATTGTCCATATGTGCATAACAGGGAGCTGTAAAAAGGTAACATTTAAAATTTTTGATCAACCTCCATGTATCAAGCACCTTTCAAGTCAACATCAGCTCTTGGGGGAAACAAAATAACAAAAGAGGCTAAGATTCTCTGCTTGTATTCTAATGAGGAATGAAATGAAATAAGTTAGGAAATTTTATGGTAATTAAGTTAGTGCTAAGGAAAAAAAATAAAGCAAGAAAAGAAAATGGGGTTTGAGAATGTGTTAAAAGAAGGGTTTATAAGAAGGAAACCTTTAAGTAAGATCTGAAGGAAGTGAGAATATGACCCTTACAGATGTATGTAGGAAGAGTATGACTAGAAGAAAGAAGAGCAAGTGCAAAATCTTGAGGCAAGAGCAGGCCTGCCATGTTTTCAAGTTGCAAGAAGGAGACCGGTGTATTTCGACAAACAATCAAGAGAAATTACTATATGTGATTAAAGTCAGGGCAGTTAATAAGTTACAAGGGAGTTAAAAGTCATTTAAATGTGCATGTGTGCATGTGCACACACACACGTGGCTCATATAATATGATTATGAGTTGGCAGGTCTAAAATCTGCAGGGCAAGCAAACAGGCTGGAAACTCTGGCTGTAGTTGTTACATAAATGGGCCAAAAATTATCCCTATATTGATTATTATTTTTGCTTCTTCACAGAAGGCTAGGAATGTTAGCCCTCAGACTTCAAAAGGCCATTCCATCATTCCATCAAACCACCTATTCAAGATGATGGACAACATGGTAAGCTCAGTAAATCCCGTGAGCATGGATTCATTGCCATACTTCTTTTGCTATGAAATGAATTCTTTTATCAGTGTGGAATACTACAACAGTGATGAGGCATTCTGTGCGTAAATGAGGGCAGTGTTGTCAGAAGCATTACATATAGGGAAAGTAAATCTGTAACCAGAGTTATCTATTTCACTAAGAATATCTCTTCCTAAGAAATGGTGCCCTAATAGAAACTCTGTGTTGATCTCTGCTGCTGGCTGATTGGGCACTTGGCATTGACTATGGTCAGGTCAGCCTTGGTGAGTGGAAATTTATGCTGATCTATGATTAACCTCTCACATGACCATTTTGTTTATGAGCCTACTGGATTGGGGAAAAAGGCTGATTGTTATCCACAGAGCAGTTCATACTATACACTTGATTATTAAAATCTTACTCTCCTGAGGTCACACTTTGATGGGTATTTACATAAGTCACACATATCTTCATGGTTTTTTTGCACATTCTGATAACTATTTCTACAGACCTCTTTGCCAAACTTTTTTATCATAAATTTTCCATTATTTTTCTTCCAAATCCCTGCCCATTCAGCCAAACTCTTTGGCCAGAACCAAGGAATCAGTATATGATTGCACATCTGACCACTTTTCCTTCCTAGAAAAAAACAAACAAACAAACAAACAAAAAACAACAACAAACAAACAGAAAACAAAGTTCTACTTATTGGGTAGACTCCCCTTATCATTGTATTTCAGGGATGTCACAGAAAGGAGCTGTAATGCTGCATCTGCCCACTATCTGTTAGTGCCACATATCACACAGAACTATCTGTAAACCTGTCCCAAGTTTTCTCTTACTCAGTTAACTGATTGTGGGAAACTCCCCTTGAGACCATGGGTGCAGGCTGAAAGATAGAATATAATGGAGCAGGAATGGGGCCATGGGCATTTGAGACACTTCCTTAGGTAACTTACTTGTGTCTTCAGAGACTGCTGCAGCCCAATCTTGCATATATCATTTGCATTTGTTGATAAAGTGCTGCTGTACAGGTCTAATTTTATTAGTTGTTGAGTCAGGTGACACCCAATTCAGGATGAGCAGTTAAGATCACATCGTAATTTGATGGCCCATGGTTAATTGTTCATTCTCTACAAAGGTGCAGAAATCAAAAATTTTTTCTCAAAAGGTAATTAGTTGTCTCCAGAGATTGGTTACATTATACTCCAAAATCCTGAGGGTTTGTGCTTTCTTTCAACTGTAGGGACTATTTATTTATGTCATATGTGTAGATACATTAAATTTAGATGACAAATGGATATAGCCAAATATAAACAATAAGTGAATGTGTTTAAAGAGTATTTATAGGTCTCTTCTATTACGGCTACAACTTTTAAATTTGAATTTATAGCAGTATGTATCATTTGTTTTCTCTGCTCATTTCTATCTCATATAAAATTGCTATTTACTTTGTTCTCATTCATGATTAGAGTAAACATTTAATATATGTGTGCTAAATCTTTCTGTCTGTCAGTCACCTTACTCATCGTTTTGTATCTTATTGTCTTTTTGTTTCAGGTAGAATTACCCCCTTCGGTATTTTCTGTAATGTAGGCCTGGTGGTGGAAAATTTACTCAGCTCCTGTATGTCTGAAAAGGTCTGTATTTTCTTCTTCAGGGAGAACTTTGCTCGATATATTATTCTTGGCTGGTAATTTCTCTCTTTCAATAGTTCGAATATTTGACTCCACCCCTTGCTAGCTTGTAGAGTTTCTGTTGATGTATTTGATGATAATCTAATGAGTTTTCCTTTATAGGTTACCATCTTCTTTCCCCTGGCTGCCTTGAGATTTCTTTCTTTGTC
>NW_011888807.1:1640645-1643257 GCF_000151845.1 Pteropus vampyrus
TATCATCATTCCATTATTTTCTTATTTTATCTTTTACCCTCCCCTCACTCATTCTGCTCTCAATTTTCTGTACTCCTCACAATTTCTTCAACATTCTTTTAATAGTATCTTAGGCCAAAGGTCTTTGTACTAGCTAATCTTGTATTTGAAACTATGTTTTCTCAGATATCTTATAATTTGCTCACCAAAGTCCTCACATGTTGGCTCAAAATTTAATTATTTAGTGAGGTCTTCCTCTGATCACCCTATTTAAAATTATTATATAACATGTCATCCCCTGAATGGCATTCCCAATTTCCCTTTATATTTCTTCATCTCACTTATCACAATTGTATATACCAAAATTTTAGTTATTTATTCAGTTTCGTGTATGTCTACTATATTAGAAAGTAAGCTTTATGAGAGGAAGGATTTTGTGTGCTAGAATCCTAGTATCCAGAAGCTTGCTTATTATATAATAGGTGTTAATTAAAGAATTAGTGAGTAATAGATAAATGAACTTAAAGTGAATGAACAAAGAAGAAATAGATAGTGGATCTTGCATAACAACTACTATTCAATGTCACAGGTGTAAAGTACATTTAAGATGTTTGTCAGACATGAAAGCACTAATATTAGAAATACAGGGCTAGAGTGCAAGGGGAAAATTGGGTTTGACATATTTTAGTATATAGGTGATGGTAATTAGTAAATACATGTAGATTAGGAAAATTTTAAAAATTCAAACTGTATGCATGACTCTATGACTTCTGAGCATTTTATTTAAAATTTATGTACAATAAGGAGCCAGAATCAGATTATATGTAAATTCCTTTTCAAATCTACAAGACTGTCCCCAAAAAAGACAAATCAACCTCTACCACTTGGTACTGAGGCATTCTAATCTCTTTGAGACATAACTTGAATTCTTATTATTGACATTATTTGAATATTTTCTTGAGTCCTTTCCAAATCTATAATTTTATAGATGTGAAATAATAAAAAATTTCAATGCTAGATATTTTATCTGTGAAATTCATTAATTTAAAAATGAATATAAAACCAAAGTAATCATTTTTGTTTTTTAAATTTAGGCCCCTGAAGGAGATGCCTTATCTTTTCTAAGAAAGTCCTTCGAATTAGAGATTTCATAGCCTATATGAATATGAGATCATTTTCTAAAGTGTTTATTAATGAAAATACCCTCATTAAGGAGTGTATGTAGTTCCAGTGCTGCCCTGGCTGATAGGCAATTTTCATTTTAAAAAATCAACTGTAGAACCATCTTCCAGATTTCTAGCATATATTAGAATCTCCTAGTAGATTTTAGTAAATTTTATATCTCTTGTATTCCCTTCAGAAATGCAACCTGATAAACCTTGAATATTGCTCTGTCTCATGTTATTGATTGGGTAAAACTATCTACTTGGATACTACAACCAATGCTGCAGGTGCAGACTTGGCTGATTAAAAGGGTAAATTTTCCTCATTTGTGGTGCTTATTCATCCACTCCTTAGGGCAATTTAATCTGCTGGCTTTGCTTAATCAAGTTTCTCACTATTTCTTCCGTGATTGTATTAAAGTTATTTCTTCCCTAGACACTCTCGATGATGCTGAGGTAATTCTCATAACACTGTGAACAACAATTCCCCGCCCCCCCACCCCAAAAAACTAACAAAACCTAGAATCAGGATTTTCATTGAACTCCTCTATTTCAGAATATTTTTGCCAGTCAAAAACCACCTAGGACTATCATTTTAAAGCTCCAACGGTATTGAGCATTTTTTTATTTTTAACTACTCTCTGGTATATATAGTTAGATCCCAATTAATACAGAGAAATACATTTCCAGGACATTGCAGATATTAACCATTCAGCTTTTTTTTTTTTTTTCTGTCATGAGAAACAGATGGTACCAAAAGATTTTATGCAATGAAATGTCCTTGCAAAATGGATCACATTTATCAGTCTAAGAACGTGAACATAATTGCATTCATAATACTAATTGGGGAATAAAAATGTGGGAGCTTTGAGGACTCAAACTATTTCCCTCTTATTTGAGTTTACCAAGCAGCCATTTAATTATTTGAACCTGAATCATGTCTATGCTATACATTTGCACTTGCTGCTGATACTTGATATTTCATATTTTTCTGCAAAGACTTAGCTTTGTGTCTTGTGTATGTTCATTTTATTAATTTCAGTGTAAATATATTTAACCCCTAAATTACCAAAATTCCACCATTATTACTAGTTTTTTATTTGTTCAGCTCTTGATTTATGTTTTAATAATATTTATGTATAACATTTATTAATACTATAACTTTATTGTAAATTTATAGTTTTTTATTGCTATTTGGAATAAATTTATTTTCCAATTCTACTTCAACCTGTTTATTGCCAGTGCAGTATTAAAATATTAATTTGTATTAACCTTGCATCTAGTGACTTTATCAAATTATTTTATTTATTCTAGTAAATTTTTGTCTCTTGAAATTTAGATATATTTTTATCTCATTAGCATGTAGAGATATTTTATTTGTTACTATGTAATTTTATTATCTAAATACTCTGGAATTTATTTCAATACTCCATATTGTTTTCCATAGATATTGTACCAATTTCCTTTCCC
>NW_011888807.1:1644652-1646740 GCF_000151845.1 Pteropus vampyrus
TATAAATCACCATCAGATTTGTTTAAAAAGGAGTTCAATACATTAGAAACTAATAGAATTCTCCATGATGGGTCTTCTGGGTGATATTTCAAATATTGGAAAGATAATTGCATTGAATGCATTTAGACTGTTTTAAAGGCCAAGTAAATTAAATGCATCTTCACTTGGGACATCAATCTGAAATAGCTGTTCATAAACAAATTAAGTCTCCACAGCGAATTTTCTGGCTAGAATTTGCAGTAAAGAAGTATTATTCTATTTTTGTAGTTATCTTTTTAGCAATAACTTTACCTTGTGAGTTAGAATGCTATACCTAAAATATTGTAAAATAATAGCCTATAAGTGAAAGGAGGTATACTAGTTATTAAAGTATCCTAATGTCCTTATATATTTAAAGAGGTTAATATAGATATTGACACATTTTTAACTTTGTTATTTTGAGATTACATGTTAACACCAAAATATGTGCACTATAAAAACAAAAACAAAAACAAATGATCTATTTTTCAGATCAGTGAAAGAAAAAAACAATGGAACAATAAAACACTCAAAACAAATGATCTATTTTTCAGATCAGTGAAAGAAAAAAACAATGGAACAATAAAACACTCAAAAGAAGGCAATAAATGAGGTGAGAATAAAGCAGAAGTATAAAGGTTTAAAAATATGTCGATAGAAGTATATTCATGTGTACATATAATAAAACATATAAATAAAATGTTACCTATCAAAAAATAGATTTTGTCAGATTAGGTAAGAAAATAACCCTAATCTGGTCATATGTTGTTTATAAAAGATAGACTCACAATATATTGACAAAAAGAGAATAAAGAGTTTACAGCAACTGGATGGGTTGATCAGGGACTGGCAATCTTTGTCTAAAAAGAAGTATCTGGTAAATATTTTAGATTTTGTGAGTTGTAAAGCCTATGTTACAATTTCTCAATTCTGCCATTGTAGATGAAAACAAGCATAGACAACACCTAAAGGAATGGATGGGCTAATGAAAATTTATACAAGAAAACTAACTGTTTGTGTATTATATGACTTGAAGAATCCTTATTATTGAAACTAAATTGTTGGATCAAAAATAATATTGAGAAATGGTAAGAATGTGGAATTATAAAACATCAACTCTCCAAATTAAGAGAAATCAGGAATCCTGGGAATGAATAAATGACAACACAGACATTGTCTCTGAGAATTTTTAAAAAGTATCCTCCCAGGATATTGATCCATTTTTTTCTCTATTTCATGTTCTATTTTCTAGAGGACATTTTCTATGGTCATCATTATATACTACCTATCTTCATACATTTCTTGAAATATTTCAAGCAAGTTTTTCCTTCTCATTATGATAAATCTCCCTTTGTCAAAGACTCAAAGGACCATCATATTGCAAAATGCAAGGTCTGTTTCTCTGTTCTTATCTGACTTCTCATCTTATCAGTATTTGACTTGGGTGTTCATTCACTGCCCATACACACATGCACGCATACACACACACACACTCACACACACACACACACACATTTCTTCCTCCCTTGCTGTTCCTTTAGTCTTTCTTACTATAATCTCCACCCCTCAATCAACCAGTAATTCAAAAAAAAGCATTAGATAATTTTAATTCCCCTATTTTCTCATATACATATCTCAGGTAGATTTGATTAATTTATCATATGTTTGATGGACATACCAGGCTCTCAACAAATATTTGCAATATTGTGTGTGAAATACTGAGACTTGAACAATACAAACATAAAATTCAATTTAATATACACTTAATCTTAATTTACAGCAGAGTGCAGAAATCATTCACTTAACTTTGTACTTACCCTCCACTTAGACCCCTCTCCTAAAAAAAAAGAATTAATTTTTTAAAAGAGAGCATTTTCATAAGAATGTAAAGAGCATCTTGATTAAGAACACCGATCATATCATAGAATTAATCTAATTACATGAAATTTTTTCATAAAGAAAATGAAATGAGTGCTTATATGTCTATATTCAGTTAAATATAGGAAGAATATTTAGCAGTCACTTAAGAATAGACACATAGGTTAGGAGACAAAAAATTGAATTTAGAAA
>NW_011888807.1:1646790-1647107 GCF_000151845.1 Pteropus vampyrus
TTAATATACACTTAATCTTAATTTACAGCAGAGTGCAGAAATCATTCACTTAACTTTGTACTTACCCTCCACTTAGACCCCTCTCCTAAAAAAAAGAATTAATTTTTTAAAAGAGAGCATTTTCATAAGAATGTACAGAGCATCTTGATTAAGAACACCGATCATACCATAGAATTAATCTAATTACATGAAATTTTTTCATAAAGAAAATGAAATGAGTGTTTATATGTCTATATTCAGTTAAATATAGGAAGAATATTTAGCAGTCACTTAAGAATAGACACATAGGTTAGGAGACAAAAAATTGAATTTAGAAA
>NW_011888807.1:1647157-1648865 GCF_000151845.1 Pteropus vampyrus
TTTAGCAGTCACTTAAGAATAGACACATAGGTTAGGAGACAAAAAATTGAATTTAGAAAATCCAGCTAGCTACAGGAATTCTTCTTAATTTATATTCCTTTGTCCCTAATTATATTTATGATGGCAAAAATCTTTTAAATATATAGAAACAAATATATTTCTATGTAATGGCTAGTCTGGAAATTAATCAAAACCCATGTTAAATACAGTATCAGTTTAAACAGTTTGCAGAATATTGAAAATATTTTCAAAATTTGAAACAACAGTCTATGAAGTAGAAAATTTAATAATAAAAAAAAGTCTTAATCATATGTGTGTTAAAGGTTTGCATTTATTTATTACAGGTAAACATAATTTATATATAAAATGTTTAGAATAGTATGAATATAAACAACTTTCTGAGATTTTCTAACTGTTTAATATAGGAATTTTTAGATAACTAGTTTTTATATATAAAAATATGCACTGTAATAATTATTCACTATGATTGTTACTTTATTTAGTTATTATGATGGCATCTTTGAGGAAGTATATTATTAGCAAGTACCACCAGAACTAAATATCTACCAAATGCAAAATTCAAATAGTACTAATTTATTTAAGAGTGGCTTAATATTTAAGTAATTCATAATAATTTGAAGTTGCACACTAAAATTAAAACAAGTATTTTATGATAGTATATCAAAAAGGACACTTAAAAATAAAAATATCTGTTTACAAGAACAGAGCAAGAGTGCATGATATACAATAATAGCAAATTTTGTACTATATGTGATTGAATTTGGATAAATAAATGCTTTCAGCATCCTAAAATCCTAGGATATGGACAATAAGTCAATAAGAAAATAGATGTTCCAAATCTTTTTAAAGAACTGTTAATAATTTAAAGAATTTTTAAAAGTATAATATGCAATTCAAAATAAAAATACGTTGGAGCCAATGCTAATTTTAATTTATTTTATTTAAATTATGTAAACTGCAAAATTATATTTTAGTTTCTATGTTGATATTATATTCTAAAATGTTTTTGATTAGTGGATTTTCAATTTTCAGTCCTGTGTAATAAGATTTTTTAAGTAAAGGAAATATTTCTTAAAATACTTTTAATTTAAAATATGACCTAGCTAATTTTTAAAAAGTATTATTTTTAATGATATTTATCATACCATAAAAAAGAAAATATATTTTAACATAATGAGGGGCAAATATCAAAATGTAAGATTCTTTTTTACCAATTAAAATTTCTGATTATTTATTTTCAATGAAAAGTAAGTTCGTCCAAATTTTTATATACTAAGCACTGGAAATACAGATATTTATTTCAGACCAATATGGAAAAATCTAGTTAAGCGAAAACTCCCTCAAAAAAGAGTAATTCGAAGAAATAGTAGTCATTTGATAATTCGCTCTCAAAAATTCTCAAAGGTATCATGAACCTCCTTAGATATTATTAAAAATAAAGAATGTCACAGTGGAAGTATTAGATTTGAACAATACCAAAATTATTGTCTAGAAACATCATAAAAGCTGTCAAAAAAGTGGTAGAGGGAAGGGGACAAAACCAATAACAATAAAACAAAAGAAGAATGACATTAGAAGTATGGTGGTGTGAGCGTTCCCCTTGAATTAGCCCCTTGGAATTACAAGTTGAACAACTATAATGTAGTGGAAGAGTCCTAGCCTAACACATAAACACTTCTGAGAGACC
>NW_011888807.1:1651035-1660995 GCF_000151845.1 Pteropus vampyrus
GTACCAAGGATATTCTCCGACCACAATGCTTTGAAACCGGAGGTTGAGTGCAAAAACAAAGTGAGAAAAACCACAAATACATGTCTATTAAACAACATGCTGCTAAAGAACAAATCGGTCAAAAAACAAATTAAAAGTGAGGTCAATAGATGTATAGAAACAAATTAGAATGAAAATAAAACACATCAAAACTTTTGGAATACAGAAAAAGTAGAAATAAGAATAAAATTCATATCAATGCAAGCCTATCTCAAGAAACAAGAAAGATCCCAAATAAACAACCTAACACTACATCTTTAAGAACTAGAAAAAGAAACAGAAATGAAGCTCAAAGTCAGCAGAACAAAGGAAATAATAATAATTAGAGCAGATTTTAATAAAATTGAGAACAAAAGACAACAGATAAAAATAATGCAACAAAGATCTGGATTTTTTTCTTAAAGATCTATAAAGTTGACCTACCGCAGGTTAGACTCACTAAGAAAAAAAGGGAGAAGACAAAATAAACAAAATGAGAAATAAAAGAAAGACGTTATGACAGATACCACAGAAATGCAAAAGATCATACAATACTATGAAAGATTGTATGCTACCAAATTTAAAAACCTAGAAGAAATGGACAAGTTCTTAGAAATACACAACCGTATTAAAGTGAATCACAAAGAACAGGAAAATCTAAATAGACTCATCAACAGTAAGAAAATTAAAACAATCATCAAAAACCTCCTAAAAAGTTAAGTCTAGGATCCTTCACTAGTGAATGCTACCAAATAATCAAGATGATTTAATAGCTGTTCTTCACAAACTCTATCAAAAAATTGAAGAAGAGGCAATATTTCCTAACTGATTTTATGTGTCCAACATTACCTTGATACCAAAAACTGGTAATGGCGACACAAAAAAGAAACTACAGACTAATATCTTGGATGAATATAGTTGTAAAAATCTCATCAAAATTCCAACAAATCTAATGCAATAATACATTAAAATTTGATATATTGCAATCAAGTGGGATTCTTTCCAGGGTGCAGGGATGAAGGTACAATGCATGCAAATAAATTAATATGATGCACCACACAAACAAAACAAAGGATATAAATTATACAATCATAGTAATAGATGCAGAAAAAATATTTGACAAGATGTAGCAACATTTATGATTAAACCACAATAAATGAGTATAGAAGAAAAGTACTTCAGCATAAATGTTTATTGTATAATCTATACAAATATTAACTAGGCAGGTAGATGAAAAGAATGTGAATTCAAGAGAAAAGTCTTTTGTGGCAGAATCATAATTTCATTAGTGGCAGCAGGTACCTTACTAGAAAATCTTGATTCTGCAGTTGCTGATAATATATGGTTGCCCTGTGATTAGGTTTCGGTCAATAGTATGTAGCAGATATTGTCAGATATGATTTTCAGGAGATCTCCTTAAAAATGAGGGTTTACTTACTTATATATTGATCCTTTCAACTCTAACCATGTTTTTTCTTCTTCCTGTCTGGAGTACAAACACTATGACTTAAACCACAATGGCTATATTTCCTCTATAAATAGGTAGACTTAAGTGTGAAAGACCACACACAAAGAATTATGCAGCAGGAAGTACAAAGGAAATTGAATTCTTGCTGACATCGTGAAGGCACCAGGTTATCCTGACTTAATTTTATTTGAGAAAAAAAAATAAAGTGTTACTCTAATTAAATATGTTTGACTTTCTTTCTTTACAGCTGAACAATAATAAAAGTTCACCTATTACACCCAACTTTATTCAACACTTCCATCATCTTTGTTTCTTTCTACATTCTAAGTGAACAGTATAAAGTTACAAAATTAGTTTTTTCCTAACAAATCCTTAAATTAAATCAATAACAAGTATCTGTGGTTGTGTTACTTATTCATCTGCTTACTTATTTTTCCCTTTCTCTTCCAAATAATGTATTTATCAAATTAAGGTCTGTGACTGTCTTGTTAACAGCTATAACTCCAGTGTCTAAAATATTAGTAGGTGTTCAAAATATTTATAGAAAAAAAGAAATGTATGTGGTATGTGTGTGTGAATATATATATCTGAAAGAAGAGAGATGAAAATAGAAAACTTGAGCAAGTTTCGCAGCTGACCATGACTCTTTGATAAACCTGAAATGACCAAATAATCATTGAAACCATGTTTGTGTTTGTTTGTTTGTTTGTTTGTTTGTTTTCTGAAAGTGACACATTTAAATACCTACCTAAGAACAAGAGTTTAAGATAGAAACTAGATTAGGACAAAAAGAAAAATAAAATTATAATTTTACACCAGAGTTTGCAGCTGAAAAATTGATACATGCAATATAATTCTAAATAATTTTGTTCAAGTGTCTTATCACAAGAGTACATTCAATGAACTTAAACTTTCCATACTTGGGCAAAGCATAGTGATAGCAGAGTTAAGTTAAAAAAAAGAGTTAAGCTAAAAAAAAAAAATACGTGACAGTGATTCAAAATACAACACGTGATTTCCCAGTATTTATTGTTAACTAATTAGAGGTAAAAAAAAATCCATATGTATACCCATTATTATATTATTGGGCATAGTCAAAAATTATATTATTTCCATAACAAAACAAAATTAAAAAAAATATTTTCTAGACCTAAATAAAGAAAAATTTAAAAATCTATTAGTCACTATCTCTCAACTTAAAAAATTCACAGAGATCATGTTGCTTGAATTAAAGATTGACTATTTGATGAAAGTAAGAACATATCTCTCCATAATATTATTGTCAGTGTGGATTTGAAGATCCAAAGTTCTTTGATGGTATCAATGTACTCTTCTATCTTTTCCAGTGACTCAAAGTTTTGAGTTAAGATTTTATATTTTTAAAATATAAAGAAAGCATAAGTAAAATAGAAATCTAAATGTGGAACTCACTTTACAGCTTAAATTAAATGTAAGTAGCTGATAAAATATTCTGAACTTTTTAAAATTAATATTACATAATAATTATCTATTCATTATATATTATTTTTCAATTTAAAATATTTGGTAAAAGCATGAGAAAAAACAGGTTAAATATAAAATCTAACCATTATGATTACAGTGTGCTATGCTAAAAAAGTAAAAAGTATATAAGTGAATGTTTCAGAACTGTTACAACAAAATCTTAATGTATTAAGATACATTCTTGCTTTGAAATTGTGTACTGCTAAAATTATATGCTATTTAAGTGTTTTCTTTTGAAGTTATATTAGCAGTTATTAAATTATTAGTTTAACAATGAGTCTAATACTGAATCCAGTAATTTTATCTTGCTATATAAACATCATTATACCTTAGCTTTGCTTAATTTACAGCATATATTAATAAAAACATCATAGTTAAAAATATCTCGATGATGCATTTGTAGAAATAATTCTGTATTTTGATATGGTTTCTTATTTACTCACCAATTTCAGACAAAATTAAAAACTTCAGCTCAAAGAATTATATTACTCATCTTTTATAGAGGGATATAATTCAATATAGAGTTTTGTTTGTGCCTATAAAAGTTTTTCTGGTTCTACTTTGCCGCTGAATTTAAGATCCCTTTTTAATGCCCCAGACAGATGTACTTCTAGTGTCTGGTTGAAAGTGTTCAGACGAGTAGATTCACCTACTTTTTGGGGAATTTTTTTCCGCATTAGGACTGTGTTAATTATTATACCAAAAAAAGGACCCTACTAATTTTCAGTCATTTGCCCTTTTGTAGACATTTCAATTTTTTAAGATTTTATTTTTTTTAAGAACAGTTTCAGGTTCAGAGCAAAATTTAGAGAAAGTTATGCATATTTCCCATATAGGGCCTGCCCTCACACATGCATAGCCTTATCCTCATCCCTCACCACAGACACATTTGTTACAAATGATGAACCTACATATATGTATCATAATCATCCAAAATACATAGTTACCTTAGTGTTCACTCTTGGTAATGCACATTCTATGGATTGGAACAAATGTATGACATTTATTTCTCATTAGAGTATTATATAGAGCAGCAGTCCTCAAACTCTTTGGCACCAGATACCAGTGTTCCTAAAGAATCTAAAGCCTGATGATCTGAGTGTAGCTGAGATGGTGATGCTAGCTCTGGGGAGCAGCTGCAAATATAAATGAAGCTTTGCTCTCATCCGCCGCTAAACTCCTGCTGTGCTGCTGGGTTCCTAATAGGCCACGGACTGGTACCTCTGATAGATAGTATTTTCACTGCCCTAAAAATTCTCTATGCAATGCTTACTCATTCCTCCCATCCCCCCAACCTCTGACAAATATCAAGAAGCATGATTGCTAGATCATATGCATAGAATGTGTTTAGTTTTGTAAGAAACCACCAAATTGTCTTTTCAAATTACCGTAATTTTTGCATTCTCATCAACAATGAATAAAAATATTTGGTAAAAATACAAGAAAAAACATATTGGTTTCTTCTTGTATTTGGTGTTGTCAGTGTTCTGGATCCAACAGGAAGAAAGTATAATTTCACAGAGCTCTTAAGAGCTAGGCTTGAAGCTGCACATTATCACATGTGGTATTTTATAGTTAAGATAAGTCACAGGATAAGCTACGGTCACATCCACATGTGTGGAGTGCCGCATATGTAAGAAAAGTAAAGGAATTGAAAATAACAATCTTTGTACTCTATTAAGAATGATCTATTATGTATTAGATTTTAATAATTCAAGCATGATTTGATGATTTTGGTAATAACTAAATACTTAATTAATCAAAAAACATCAAGAGGGAAAAGGAAATGGAACATTGAATAGGTGATACAAATAAAAATAAATAGTAAATTGGTAGGTATAAATCTCAATATATCTGAAATTGCTTTATATATAAGTGAGCTAAAAACTTCTATTATAAAGCCTAGATTTTCAGATTGGTTTTAAAAAACTATATGTTGATTACAAGATATAACTCTTAAAAATAAACAACAGTTAAAAATTAAAGGACAGAGAAATATATTTCATTAAATCACTATCTGCAGAAA
Organism: Pteropus vampyrus; assembly: GCF_000151845.1. Classification (NCBI taxonomy): domain Eukaryota; kingdom Metazoa; phylum Chordata; class Mammalia; order Chiroptera; family Pteropodidae; genus Pteropus; species Pteropus vampyrus. Next base: position 1,656,051 of record NW_011888807.1, read on the forward strand.
AGTTGATAGAGTAGACTTTAAGGCACAATACATTTCTAGACATAGAGACCACTTAATGACATGGCAGAGATAGACAACTTGATGATGAAATAATCGATCGACCTGGAAAATATTATATTTTAAAATGTTCATGCACCTTATCACAATTTCCAAATATTTAAGCCATAAACCAATAAAACTAAAAGTAGAAAAAACAAAAAAAATTCACATCACACCTGAAAAGTAGAACAGAAAAAATATTCAGCAAAGTTATAGAAGTTCTGAATAACACAATTAAAAATCTCTGTTTGATATATATAGAACATTATAACTGACAATAACAAAATACATATTTTTTTCACAAAATACATATATAGAACATTATAACTGACAATAACAAAATACATATTTTTTTCACGTTCATGTGATCACATCGTGAATGTTAAACCTTGACAAATTTGAACCTTCAAAACAAAGGCATTTATAGAATGGTCAATGTCAACAGAGACAATAAAACAAGCTTAAAACATGGTAAGTGAGTAATCACTGTATGCTTGAAAATTAAACGATAGACTTTTAAGTAACTCAAAAGAAGAAAACTCAATGGTAATTATAAATGACTTTGAATTAATAAAAGATATATCAAAATTTGTGATAAACTTAGGACAAAATTTATGCTCTTAATACATAAGATAGAAAAGAATGTCTTAAAAAAGAAATACCACCAAATATAAAAAAAATATATACTAAATACAATAGTATGTTTGAAATAATTTTTTTCAATAATTTAAAATTAGAAGAAATGTATAAATTTCTAGAAATTGACAACCTTTAAAAACTAAAAACAGTAATAAAAAATCTAAATTCTCAATATCAATTTTAAAAAATAAATCTAGACTTTCTTCATTGAAATCTTCAGGCCTAGATGTCTTTCTCAATGATTTCTTCTAAACATTTTATATGGAATTTAAATAGTCTCTTTTAGAAAATAGGAAAAAGAATTTTTGGAGGTTTTCACAAAAGCAGACAAACTTTTATTTCCCAACCTGACAAGCATATTAAAGTTCTCTAATCAAATTCCTTTCCACTCTTCCCACTATTGGCTTTTTTTGCTGATCATCAAATGTGTCAATTATGTCCCAGCCCCAGATCTTGTTCTTGCTGTTCCCACTGCTCAAAACATTCTTACGGTGGATAATCTTGAGGCAGTATAGATAGCCCAGGGACACCCTCTCCCTCTTTAGGATATGGCTCTGGAAAATTTTTCCTTTCCTCAAACCTCTTCCTGTTTTAGCCCTGGCAAGGGGAGATAACCCAAAACAGGTCTTTTCCAGTTTAGACACCATCTTTAGCCAAGGGATGCTTTGGTTAATTATCATATTACTATAATCTCATCTGCATTTCAAGTACTATGGCTCCCATTACGAACCTGATGCCATGACGGTTCTGGAAATACCATATAAAGAAGAAAGAGAAGGAAATGGAGCTTCCTGCCTGCTGGGAGGATACAACGAGGCTAGGTCAATACTATGTTTCTTGGCCCTGCTTCCAAAATCAAAAGTTAATAATCCAGACATTCTCAGTGTAACTCTCTCTTTGAGTTTGCCTACACTTTCCTCTTGACTGTGTACTTTTCCTTTAATAAACCTTGTGCTTTCCAGCTCACTATTTGTCTTGACCTCAGATTCTTTCTTGTGGTATAAGACAAGAAGCTGGTCATGGGAGCTCCCAGCTCTCCAGCAACTGTTTCATGTCTAACTCTCTCATTCCAGTCATGCTTCTGCTCATATGTGACATGTTCTTACCACTTTACTTATATTGTTTGCTTATGTCTGGTCATTCTCTGGTTCCATACCATGCATCAGTATACTATTAGATTCTATCCTAGCACATTATAAACACTTAATACATATTTGATGGTAAATAAATTAATTTTTAAAAAATAGGAAAAGTTTATCACAAAAAGAAGTCAGTATCGTTCTGTTTCTAGTCTCCTCTGTTAATTCTGAATATAGTAATTTATTTTCTAAGTTTGAGGTAAGTGAAATAAAAGAATTAATTAAATGTGAAACCTATTTCCTTTAAATTCTACTCATTTTATACTGAGCATGGTACATAACTAGTAATTAATTGATATGCCCTAATATGAGAACAAAATACTTTTAAAAACAGCTTTAATCAAATATTTTCCCTTATCAAACTTCAAAGCTTTATCAAAGTAGAGCAGCTATTGAAATGCAGGTTCATTTAAGCATGGTAAATGATCTCGAACATCATTATAGTTTCTATTTACAGAAATTTTAACTGTTTTACAAGTTAATGAACAAAATAGCAACTTGCCATCTTATAATATATCATAAGATAAATTGAAGGAGATGTGCTGTTTTCACCTTCCTGATGAAACTCAAATGTGATAGATGAAATGTCAGAGCATTATAATAAATGCAAAAGCTAATAGCTTATTAATCCTACTTGATATGTTCTGTACCAAATTAAGAAAGATTATTTAGCATTGCATCTACTTTTAAGTTTTCTTTAGCATCCTTCCCATTTAAAATAGTGGACTTTATAATTTACAATCCACAGTTGATTTAATTTAGCAAATTGATGCATAGATACTAAAAGTGAAGAAGTGGAAGTATTTAAATTAATCTACTATTCTATATAATGTTTAAAGAATAAACTCTAACATATAGATATATCTATATTATAGATATGTTTCCATGTTTATATATATTCATATATGTGTATTGCAATATCATATATATTTTATGTTATATATACAGTGAAAGGGGGGAAGCTTGACTAAACTACTTTGAGAAATTTAATTGAAGAATATAATTTCTTAAAACCTCAGATACTGCTACGTTTGTTATTATTTATAAGTAATTGAATATACCATGACATAAGATATTGCCCTTGATATTTTCTGAAGTAAAGAGTTCCCTCTAATTTATTATATTAATTACAATTATATCTTATAATACACTTCTATTTTATATTAATTTATTGTGTGTTCTATAAGAATACACCTACAATATTTATTGTAATATGATATGTTTTAAATATTACAGAATATATATTTGGATATGTGCATTGGCATGAGCATGTACTATATAATACAGTACATGTAACCTGATATTTAAGATAAAGATGGAATTATTTGTATGTTCAACTTTAATTTTTTTAAAAGTAAAATATATGATAAGTTTGGGAAACCTTTTTGTTCTATATATTAAGGAAGTGCTCAAAAGAATGATGAAAACGATGGTTTTGAATTAAAATATTTTAGTTATTGCTTCTACCTAATGCAGTAAGAATTCATGTTTATTAACCTGTTGTAAAGACTATGGAAAATCTAGCAAATCATAAATCTAGTATATAATACTGTAAAAATTATAATCATTTTTGATGTTTAAATGTATTTTCTGAGTTACTTCCTTCTTCCTAATTGAAAAATGATTGAATCAGAATTTCCATTATGGCATGATTTCAGAAGTAAAAGTTATATTCATTCGATTTTACACTCATTGTAAACTGCTGTATATTTTAGATCTTACAATTAAAGAAGTTGTGTTGCTTCACCTGTAAAAATCTTACTTTCTCATACCTTTGTCTTCACTTTTTGATGGGCACTTGTGTTTGTATGATGTCCTGGGACACATTGAAATTTTCATAATGTTTAAGATTTTGGAATTCTAATACATTTTGCACTCAATCTGGGCTTCACAGACAAATATTTTCATTATTGTGGAGGATGGATGACTTCTGAGGTTTAAACATTAAATCCACCCACAATGTGGTTAACCATCTAATTAGCTATGTAAAAGACATTTTAAAGTCTTGGATTCCCAAAACTCTAATTGAAGTGACATAATTTTAATCTCGAAAAAGCACAATTAGAATATGATTATAACATTACATGGGGAAATTTAATTTATCCTATTAAACCATGATTTAAACATTAATATGTGATTAAAAGAAATTAGGTAAATCACAGAGAATGGAAGGCTCAGAAGTCAGAAGTGAACAATTTAATCAGCAAAATCCAGGATAAAGAGACACTGTGATCTCAGGAAAGGGATGGAACTACTTGAAAAAAACCTCATAATTGCCTGGGGTGAATATTTCTCCAAAGTAGTCATTTCTTCTTGCTCAAGATTGATGTTTTATAAGCATTCTGCTAATTATTGGTTTACCATATAGAGTGACATTAAAAAGCACTGCCAATTTGGAGAATATAAACATTTCAACTTCTGAAAAAAGTTTATTTTTACTTTTAAATAATAACTACCATTTATAGTTATGTACGTTAGTCTCTTGTGTTCTATAGCTAGGTTTTTCCCTAAAGTATAATCAACTCTAGAATATAGAAATATCAGTCTTTATACTACAAAATATAATACAGGTGCAAAGGCAGTGGAATGAGCCCTGTGATCCTCCTCACAAGATACTCAAACTTAATACTGTGCCTTTTCAAATTTTAAGGAGGTAATCTAGATCAATGTTTGGTTTACTGAACTTGATTACAACATGCTTAAAAACTTAAATGTAGGGGTTGTGGACAAAGGAAAGAAAGGAGGGAAATAAACTTTTAGTGGAGTGCTTATATTATATACAAACAAGTTGTTTCAAAACAGTGAATATTGGAGTGACCTTGGTGGATAGAAAAGATAAAACTTCACAGAGTGACACAAACTGTCATCCTTTAGTGCAAGTCAAACATCTTTCTAATGAATGACTTTCATGCCTATAAAACAATTTCTGTGAATTGCTTATGTTGATGGTTAGCAGCATGTCATTTACATTCCATGATAAATAATAAAACATCTCTAGTGGCATAATGCTTCTATTATGCTCTTCATTGTAGTCTATGATCAGGTTGAGATTGAATTTCAAATTTAAAATCTACTCTGGCCTATTTCAATTTTACAATGGAACTTGAATTATTTAAACTTTTTTTTTT
>NW_011888807.1:1662055-1689937 GCF_000151845.1 Pteropus vampyrus
AAGCCTCCAGAACTGTGATATAATAAATTTCTGTTAAAGCAACCAGATTGTAGTACTTTGTTAGAGCAACTCAAGCAAACTAATACAAATGCGCTGTGTTCTTTTGCTTGAAAAAAGAAATATACTACATGTACATATATCTGATGAAAAATGTGAATGTAATTCACTGTTACTCTTTGTTCAAAATGGCAAAGCCTTTTTTGGTCTAAGAATCTAAAAATTTAAAATAAAGTATTTAAAATTGAAAATACATATTTTTAAAGGCAAGTGACTACTAAATGTAAGATATAAAGATCTCATTAAAATGAAATTTCCATTTATTTCTTTGATTTTGGAAATTAAACACAATTATGTATTTAGTGTAATTTTTTAAATTTACTAAACTATAGTGAAGAATGAATTCTGTAGAATTTCCTAATTACAACTTTCACAATTAGATTTAGTTCTCTCCAATTGTGTAATTTACAAGGAGACTTTAAAATAATAATCAGACATACAGAAATAGCAACACGTTTTAAAATTTATGAAATACCAATAAATAATTATACTTTTAGGAAAACAATTTTAAAAATAGAAGAACAGTTTGAGAAGCAACTAGATTTTTGTTTGGACATAGTCTTGTTACTGTTGGAGCGATCAGAGTTCCGGTAGCTCACACACCTCTAAGTTCTTTCCACTGCCAAAGAAATTAATTTGAACTTAGTGAATATGAAAAATATTCGTTTATTAAAAATACATTATGAGATAGAAGACAAGTCAAGCCTAAAACTGGCCGGCCAAGTGGAAATGAGTTACGTACCCCTGGGACGGGGTATGGGTTACAGCCAATTAGGTTGGAGAGCTGTCATGCCGGAGGAGAGAGAGGTCTGCATTATATTTGGGGGCCATGATGGGGTGGTCCTAAAGACATTCCTAGGTGATTGGCAAGTGAGGTCACCTTGTTTGACACCTGGCTACTTAATAACTTTACCTAGTGCACATGTACTTATCCAGAATTTAGCTTGTTATAATTAGATTCATGAACTTCCAGGCATAGTCATGAGATTATAATGATAGTATAATGAGACTGAAGTTAGTGGCAGTACTTTCTGTGCATGCTTTTGTAGCTGGGTTAGGCCAGCAGCATTTATGGCCTTTGTGCTCTAGGATTGGGGTAATTTATAAACTTAAAAGAGAGGTATTTCAGCTTAAGGAAGGTCTTCAAGGAAGGTTTCTATGGTGACAGAGCTGGGCCCCTATTCTTTTGTTCCCCTGTCCTTTATGTCTGACTAGCTACCTAATAGGCTATTTTTGCATAGGCCCAGAGAATGCTTGTTTTTCTACCTAAATTGAATTTGGAAAAAAGTCAGGTTCTTTTCCAACAATCAACTTGAAGGAAAGCAATTTCATCCCTGGTCTTGAATTTCTTGAAGAAAATTTTTTTGTTTGCTTTTTTTCTATGCGATATTATTACCAGTTTTTGATCAATCGTGTAAAAATCCATATATTAAGAATTATTTCAAGACTTTTCCTGAAAATAATGTTGAACGGAGAACTATTATATAAAAAGTACTTAGCAAAAGTCACTAATGGAATAAGGAATTCAACTGTTTTCATATTATGAATATAACTTTAAATTAATAAAAGCAATGTTAACTTCATTTAATTCTAATAAAAAATGAATTTTCCATATCATTCTTTGACATTAAACCAGTTGTTCTATAGAGAATCTCACTTATTTTAATTACAATTTTTCTATGTGGAATGCTGAACTCATACCCAATTTGTTTTAAGTTTATAAAAGATATTTATGATAATACTAATAATTAGTCACTCAAAAAAAAAAAAATCAGAACTTTTGTTCCAGGCCCCAGTGAATGTTTTCAAACAATCAAGGTCAAAAACAATAGTTCCTCACCTCTTATTCGACTTCTCAATTGTTAACTTTTAAGACCTAATTTAAAAAAAATTATAAAGGGTTATAAATGTCTTCTAATTTATTTTAACTTTTTATTTAAATAAGTATTCTAGCATGTCATTTTAACTTTCAAAATCTTATATTATGTATGTAATTTACTTTTGAAAACACAAATGAGCTATACAGATATTACATTAGAGTATTAATATTTTGCATTAAACATTATTTAATGTGCTTTCAACAACATATGGAAAACATGCCAGACTTTCTATTTATTCATTTAATAATCTCAGTCATTCTGTTTTGATTTACAAATAAATATTAATTTACACCTAATTATATCATGAATATTTATCTTCATGATCATGAACATACATTTCTTATGCTTGTGACTAAAAATATATCTTATTTCCATACATATTACATAACAATCAATTGTTTTTCTCATTTCATTGTATTACAAACATTGTAGAAGTCAATGAAAAGCTTATAAATGTCAGGAATATGTGGAGAAATTGTGACATGGTCCAGTTTATAAAACTAGTCTGTTAGGAAATTACTTGTTCTATCTGTCTCATCTTCCTGCCTCTCTGTCTCTCTTATCCCAAGGGGTATAAAATTTATCTTATTCTGTAGTTTGCTTATTTTGCCAAGTTCGAAAAATCCTTGCCTATATACACACCAGTTTCCTCATTCATGAAGTAGACAGAACAGCTTTGACTAAATACTAATTAAAATACCTCTACCCATGTTTGGCATTACTGTTTTTACAGAACAATAATTAATCCATTAGAATATAAGAAATCGAAGTACAATATTTAAACTAGATTTAGATAATATAGAATAAATTTTTAAAATATGTTAACTTTTCAGTCAATAAAACCTAACTCATGTAATGATAAAATAACTCCATAATCACAGTAACTCTACAAACATCTATCCTCTATTCATATAAAGCTTGATAAAGGTCCAAGTGATTCTTTAGGGCCAGTGTGCTCCATGATCCCTATTGGATTGCTTTGATCTTCAACTCCAAAACCTCAGCACAGGCACTTTCCCTGGTGCCACAGAACAGTAGTAGTCATGGGTCAGTTATACAATCTCAATTAAATCATAAAGGATGAAAGGTTGTGCCTGGAAATAAAAGTTTGCATGCGAAAGAGAATTCTCTATTACAAATTGTTTTATTTCAAATTCACAGATAAGGGGAAGTGGAATCAGAAAACCTAGTAACCTGTTCAAGTTTGGACAGTGACTTAATGAAAGAGAATTGTGAAAGGTGTGTATTTTAAACTTCAGTTACTACCATGTTCTGCTTAGTGTAAGGGACAAATCTGAAATGTGTATTTCACAGTTGTAGAAATTTACTCCATTATGATTGTGAAAAGGTTTTTAATATTTTGGAATATATATCTATAGACAAATTTATAGATACAGATATAGACATAGGTGATATAAATAGACATAGATGATATAGATATAGATATGGAGAGAGACACAGAAAGAGAGAGAGACTAATTTCTAAAGTCTAGAGTCATTTATAACAAATGACTGATTTATAACATATCAGTCCCTTATCTCTGAGACTGATGCAAGAACTGAAGATGTCAATTATTACATATTGAAATGGTCAATTCATCATCATGATAATGCTCAAATGTCCTAAAGGGAAGCACTAGGTTTCATTTTTTTTAATATGTCAAGCTGTATATCCTTTACCTCAAATTTCAAATGCTGCACATAATGATTTTTCATAAATTTGTATACTTCAGAGGCATTAACTTTTATGCTTTTAGCTATTTCTTCTACTTCCATATTTCTTAACATGTCTAAACCGTAATTTATTGATTTCTCAATTTCAAACAATTTCAATTGAATATCTATAAGAACAAATGAATATTTAATTATTTTATTTGACTCCCCACCACTAAATCATAGATTTTAGTTCCCCCAACCAATATCAACATATCACAATTATAGTTATGCTCCACATAATGATGTTTAGGTCAATTATAAACTACATATACAACAGTGGTCCCATAAGTTTATAAAAGAACTGAAAATTCCTAAGGCCTAGTGACATCACAGCCACATAACGCATAACATAAAGCATTACTTACGTGTTTGTGGTGATGCTAGTGTAAACAAACCTATTGCACTGACAGTCATATAAAAATATAGCATATACAATTGCAATAGTAGGCTATACAATCTAGGTTTATATCTAAGTATACACTATAATGTTCGCACAATGATGAAATCGCTTAACGATGCATTTTTCAAAATATATTCCCATTGTTAAGCAATGCATGATAGTATTTGCTTAATAAAATATTTAATATTTATAATATCATGATCATGATACACACTATTTTCACAGATGTGTTTCACAATGTCTTCTGAGGTGGATCATTTCAGTATAGACAACTGTGTCCATGGGAGTTTTTAGTTACTGATTAAGTTCTAAATAGTGTTTATTGAATTAGTTCTTTGCTGAGATTATCTCTACATGTTCTCTGTTCCCTCTTTTTTTAGAACACCTTTTATGCTGATGCCAGTTTGTTTGTTTATTTGTTTGTTTGTTTGTTTTGGTGGATACTTTTATTTCCTGCATCCTCCAAATCATTGTCTCATCAGCTAAACTACATTTCCAGGCTTCTTTGGTTCTAAGTGTGGTCATGGCATAAAAATTCACCAATTATATGTGAGCAAAATAAATGTCTAAACGTGTATTATCACTTGTTTTATAGATACCTGCCACTGACTCTCTTTATTCCTTTCCCTTAGATGACTAGAACTGATGAGCAACCTTGAAATCTCCTTTTTTAGCATGAGAAAGCTACTCTGCCACTCTGAGTTCCCTTGATGACTTTCTGGAGCAAAGTCTGATATACACTATGAATTTTATACAAAATAAACATCTAACTTGTCTGAAACATTACATTTTGGTGGGGTTTCTGTTGTTGTTTCTAGAGCTAGGATTCTGTTTTAACCAGTAATAAGTTTAGCAGTAGATACTGTAGTTAAAAATTATTGCTTCTTATCCCTTTCATATTGTTTATTTTATTTCAACCATACTATTTAACACTTTTATTTCTGCTATTTTTTTATATACTTTTTCCTATTTTTGGATTATTTCTTTCTCCAGACTTCTTCTTTGGTGGATGGATATACCACAATAAATAGTAGAACTTCTATTAATTTTCTGTAAGATATAAGTAGTTTAATTGTTACATTTATCAATTTTGAAGATTTTTTATATTTGCTTTTGCTTAATTACATCCTGTTAAGGATATTAACAGTAAAATTTTGAGTCACATTGTGAGTTATTTTAGCTTTGCCTGGTAAGTGAAAACATTATCTAGTAAATGTTTCATATTTTAAAGTTTCTGATTATTTTTATTAGCAATGTAAATACATGGCTTGAATAAAATATTTCATTTAAATAATTTTTTGCATTATTATGATATGAATTGCTACTCTGCACATTTTTTGATCATCCTCCTTTAATATTGTATTTGGAACATTATAAATAGAATATTTTAAATCCATCCTGTGTTTCTATTAAATCTAATTCCACTTTGGCATTTTAAGTACTATTCTGTGTACCAAAGTTTCACTAATAATTTCGCAGTTATACTTCCTAGAGATTTCAGGTATTATTTAACATTTCTTTTTTGTGGTTGGATGTGTTATAGGCTATCTATATCTTGATTATCTGAAGATTTCATTTGAACTTTTAAATTAAAGAATTATTAATCTCAATTTTTATATTCTCTAAATGTCATATAACTATTTTATTTGAAACATAATTCTTGAATCTCAAAGAATTTAATGACTACAACTTCCAAGCAACTATTTGTAATAGATTATGTCTAAATTGTGGTATTTGACAGCTAAAACCCAAGGGGTAAATAAATAACTTAATCATTGTTATGTAGCCAAGATTTCTCCTTCATTATCAATGACTGTGATTGCAGTTTTTCTATAGGATGTCAAATCTCTAATACATTTCACCTGAGAGAAGGAAGAAACCTTCCATGAAAATATCAGGAAGCACCTGAAGGCAACGATGTTTCACCCCAGGACAAGTTATTTACAATTCATTTACAATTCTGTCATTGTAAACCTTCAGAAATTGATATACAGCATCTCTTTGATGAGAACTTACTAACATAAAAGGGAGCAACTTGGCTGTTGAATTTCAAATGTTATCTTAATTAAATTGGTGTTCTTGTACTACATGTGCCTGGGGGCCTGGAAAATAGATGAGTTCTGTAAATCAAAATATTAATAATGCACATGAATTTTAGTTTATGAAATGTCTCTGGATTCACAGATGTAGAAAAAAACTATTTTAATACAATTTGTGTTGTTCATTAGTGTGCATTTTCCCAGCATTCTGGACATTTCTCACAGTTGCACTCATCTTTTAAATATTTTAGTTCACAATAACTATAATCAGGTATTCTTATGGTGTAAAAGTTATATAAAATATATTTTATGGTAAATGAAGCAAAGATATCCAAATATCATATATTTATGTATATAACATATATATAGATGTATATATTTTAATTCTTTCTCAAAGATTTGCAGATTTTAAAATATTTAAATTCCCAGAAAGAGTTTATGGTATTATTCTTAAATTTTAAAATGGATTTTGGATTAAAACAATGTCTGAAAATAATTGGTTTCTAAATGAGTATAGTTATTTATTCATCCTCATTATTTTCCTCCCTCTTTTTTTTTTTTTTTTTACATAAATGTCTCATTTGTCAAAGCATACATTTCTTGACCAGTGGTTTCATATTTCATGTATCCAGCGGCTAGGGGATTTTTAGTTTCATATTTCAATGTTAAAAATTTTAAATGTAATGATTTCAAGATAATTGTGTTTTTTATTATTTATGTACATAGTATTAACTGGGTTACAGATATTTGTGGTCTGTTAAATGAATTGCCAAATTACAAAACACCATAAATATAATAATAAAGATACTGTGACGATATATATGTCTATTGAACATGCAATATATATGTAGATGCACATATTAGCTCTCTTTTTCCATGAAATAAAATCAGCTGTTAGTTTATATAAGGTATTATATAACACTCTATATAAGTGAATATAATTTTAAATTTCAGGTCAAAAATTGACCTGAATTTTTTTGTTATATATATTTGTTATTGCCATCTCTGTCAGAATGAATTATGTAATTATCCAAAGGCGAAGATTTTGTATTCTCTCTCTCACACTCATTAAAAACAAAAACAAAAAAACCCAAACAACAACAAAATCAGTAACACTTATTACTGCAATAATAGCAGGCTGCAAACTATGGTTTAATAAGTATGATATATTAATGATGAGATTAGTTGATACTAAAAATCTTGATTTTAATTTTATAAGTTTTTTTCTAATCAATGTATGCTATGACAATTTAGGATTTCTTATTTCAAGCAGTCAGTACGGCAGACTACCAGTATATTTTCACTAAATTCTGTAAGTCAGCATTCCATACAGATACCAACTAGCAGTACGTGCATTGACCAATCAAAATGGAAGCCAGCCAGTATATTATACTAATTGCTAGGGGCTGATTACTAGTTTACATTACGTTGCCATATGGCTCAACTACGATGAATAATATCTCATCCAAGCCATGGAAATAACTACAAAATTAAAAGCTTGAGTTTAATTTTTCAATAAATATAGATATTTTGTTTATGATTATACTATTTAAATATTTTCAGTGATCAAGATAACAAATGAAATAAATATTGGATTTCGCCTCTTATCTGAAATATTCTTTCTTTTTTAAAATTCTTTCTTTCCATTTAATTTTGTGTGTTTTTCAAAAGACAAAGAAGTTCTCCCTGGCAAGGAGAAATTTCTTATCTCATCTTCTTAAATAAAGAATTACATCACCAAATTTCCCTTCAAGGAAAGACTTGTTTCTCCAGCAGTCAGCTCTTTCCAAATTTGCCTTAGGTATAGAAAGTCGCATTACTTGAGGCTAGTTTCTCCTTAGAATGGTCCATATTCAGTAACTGATCAAGGCAGGGTCAAAAACCCTTGGCCATTCAGTTTCAAATTAACTATTATAAATATCAATATTTACTCCAGAGCTCCCATTGATTTTGGTCAATGAATACTTTATGAGCCTACATTACAATTCAACTTCTGCTCCCTAATTCTACTTCTTACCTATCACTTCTTCATTTGTTGATCCCTAAAAATACTCTGCATACCAAATGCCAATATGGTGTCTTCTCTGAAAAACCCAACCTGTAACAGGTATGTTTAGCACACAGAGAACCAGATAAAACATTGCCAAATGTTTTCAAAAAGAGGGGTTAGGCCATATACATATGCTACATACTTGCTTGCCATTAAAAAAAAAAATGTTAAAGAAGGAAAAATGTCCAGAAAATACTTAATGTATAAGTATATGGACACGAGCAATTTTAGTGATGAAAGAAGGTAATTTCTCTACTCTTTGTCTCTTGGAAGCAGCTTTCCAAGGTCCTAGAGTTCCACTGATAGGTCCCTCCAGCAGACCCATTTGTTGGGAGCTCTTATGAGGTAATTCTGATTGAATCTGGTGGATCAGTGTCTCTGTGAAGACCATTTATACCACTTATCAATAGCAGTTCAATTTATACACATAGAGTAATAGCACAGATATAACACCACAGTCACAACAAAAGACATACACAACTTCTATTCATGTCTTTATGTCCAGTTATTATAACCTCTAGAGCACAAAATCCTTTTACAAACTCTGTAATTTGTTAATTTTCAATTGTAGATGATTTTCTTTTTATCAATTAACACTTTAAATGTACACATTTATTTAAAACTTACCCAATTAAAATATATTGAGCACCATTTGGCAGGCATCCAGATAAGCACTAGATATAAAATAGGCAAAATGTGTAAGGTATGTTCCTATGCTGAAGGAACTCACAGTCTAATGCAGAGGACAAGTAGGTAAGCAAATAAGATAACTGTTGTGAGAGAAATAATTACAAGGAAGGTACAATAGACACACAGAGGGAGAAATTTATTGTTACCTTTAATGTGTTTATTGATCCGTACCAGCTATTCTTACTCTTTCAATTGTGTTATTACTAATTTGCTCCGGATTGTGAAAATGCAAAAACATGTATAAAGTTAAAAGCTATGAATGATATTCTGTGAGGGCTCACTTTGGAAAAATACAATTTTTATAAAACATAATTAGTGACATACATATTTTGAATATTTGAGGAAATTTTAAAAATTACTTTCTGGTTTTTATCACTATTTCAGATAGAGATTTTGCTGGAAAGCTGAATTTAATATGTGTGGAGTTGTTATTGTATCACTGCTTCTTTCATCAGATTGTGAAAGAGGAAAATACCAAGTTGTCTATGATATTAATCATTAAGCTTAATGGTTTAAGAGAACAAAGATCTGGAGAATGTGAAGTGAACAATTATTAAAATTCTGCTGGTTTCTGTGAAGAGAGGTTTTTCCTAAACACTCCTGGGATTTTGCCTGACATCTTTCTCTTTCCCACAGAGATGAAATGAATTACTCAAATGGTCAATGTGAGGAAAGAGTCATGTTATTTTATTCCATTTTCCTCTTTTTTTCTTTAACATGTGGCTGCCTTCAGAAAGCTTTTATTCACTCAACAAGTATTTAATATGTATAATGTGCTGAATACTGTACTTACTAATTATTGAGACTACTGCAGTGAGTAATTGAACAAAAATTCTACCCCTCATAGAACTTATATTTTAGTAGAATTAAAAAGACATGACAAAATAAATAAGTAAAGTATAAAATATGTGATTGATGAGTGAGATGGAAAACTAGAAAGCAGAAAAGGGGATTGGATTCATAGACACGTTGTTAGCTATTTTAAACGAGGCTATTGGGAAAGTTTCTACTGAGAAAGTAATATTTGAGCCAAAAGTTTAAAAGGAAGAAGGAAGTCATATGTAAAGTGATGGGAAGAATCTTCCAAGTGAGGAAAGAACAATTAATTGCAAAGGATTTGGAATGGAATCTTACCTGTGAAAGGAAGGTCTGTGAAGCATTCTAATCAACTTTTCCATGCCATGAATTTTAAGAAGCTGGCTTACACACATTGAGCAAGGAGGTCAGGAGTAGCTGCAGTCACCCATGTTTGTCATCAATAAGAGGTTTAGTAAATTCTGTGATTCATTAGTAGGAATATGTATGTTGCTTCTGTTTAAAGAATGTTTTAATAATTAGTGTAATATTTTGATTTTTCACTTCCTATTGTATAATCCTCAATCAGATTTGAACAAAAGTAGGAAAATGGATTTTATTTCATTGATTCACATAAATCTGAACATTTTTTAATACTCAATAATTTAGGCAAATAAATGTAATATAATGTGATCTCTTAGAACTAAATCTTTATATTGAATATTTGTGTTTATAATTTATATTTTTATTAACCCCCAAATACTTAAGATTTAAGTAATTTTTACTTCTTAATTTTCTTCCTTTTGTTACTTCCTCCCTCCTCTCTACTTCTTCTCTGTGTCATTCTCTCTCCTTTTTCTCTTTTGGTAAGTACCTCTATACAGAACTTTTTAAAGGTAGATATGATAAAACTCTAGTAGTCAGCTCTTTTATAATTTCAATTAAAAATAATGTAGTGAGAAGATTTTGCTCGTAAGCATTTAAGTATCCTGGATGATTATTAGTATTTTATACATAATTCAAGAAGAGTGGCTGCAATCTTTTGAAGAGCTATTAGATTAAAGGATGAGTCAGAATGTCCATTCTGTTGCGTAACAGGATTGAGATGTTATAATTAAATATGAATTTTCCAACCTTTTATGGAAGCCAGTTAGCTTGGCTTATTCAATTACTTCTCTGGATAAATATTTTGACAAATAACAACATTGGCATAAGCATTTAATTCTTGCCTCTGTTTTTGGCAGAGTCTAACAGTCATACAAAGACTAATAAAAATGTGATAAACAACAGGTTGTGTGGCTAATACGTATAATAACATTTTTGATTTGATGTTTCCATGTATATGTTTAGTTAAATGCATTGGTTTTTAAAACTCTTTAATAATTGTTCTAAGTATATGTTGACTTGAAAGATTTGTATCTACTCATTCGTTTAGTAAACTCTTGTTCTATGATTTTATCCTCACCAGGATAAATAAATCATTTTAAAAAGAATAAGGAAAATACTTAACTTTACAATTTGTGCAATCAAGTAATGTAGGCAAAAACAAACAGACAGACAAACAAAGCATTTGTTTCAATGCCTTTCACATTACCAGGTTCACCAGTTTATTCCTATCATACATGTTCAATATACTTTTTTTCTTTAACTATATTAAGTTTAGAGCTAATGCAACCACATTTGAGAACTTAGTCAACAATCTGACCTTAGCCTTAGATCCCAGGGTCACATTAACCAATCAAGAAAATGGGTCCTCTTCTGATTAAAGGGCAAGGAAGATGAGCTTACACTAGCTTCTGGCCTCAAAAAGCATGCTCGATGAATCCTTACTCTCATAAGCTTAACAGGACAGCTTCTTGGAATGTCTGTAATGCCCCTAACATTCTAACTTTTTTTCTACTTGGTTAAAATAAGGCCATTTGGAACAAAATATAATATCTGTATTTATTAAAATTGATCGTAATTTTACTCTAGTCTACTCTGTTTAAAATTGCCATATGTTGATTGAGACATATGTCAAACCACTATACCCTTCAGTAATTTTAGACAGAATGCCTTCTTCAAGGCCAGCTAACAATAAAAGTGTTATTTCACTTAATACTCTCATTAACTGATTGCCTTTAGTGTTGTGCTCTCTGTGAATTAAATTAGGCAGAGTTAGATCTGAATTAAACTCACTCTGTTTTCTTTGCATATTTTTATCAGAGAATTCACACCTGCTCATCATCTTCTTTTCTCCCATTAAGTATGTTAGCACACTGCTACCCACACTCTTGCTTTGCAACAGATAGAAAAGAGTTCTCATCTGAAGGACATGAATTTAAATTTTAATTTAATTAACCCATTTAAAAAATGGTGCAAAACAATATAAAACCTTATAAACTTTTATTATCCTAACCAAATATAATGCCTGGCATTCATAGAATAATATCACAAGCTTTAACTACCATTAATTATTGAATTCTCACAATTATCTTATGAGATAGTTACTGTTTAAAAACTAAATAACCATTTCATTATCATCCTGATGATTAAGGATCAAAACTTCAATTGATGCCATGCTTCCTGTTTCTAAGTTATAGTATTTTTCAAAATAATATTTTAAAAGTTTCTAAAAAGTAAAGGATAACACAGCAGAGAAGAAATAATAAATATTTTATATAATTTTATAGCTAAAAATTACCTTTAATATCAACGACTCAACAAAGTTAGGTTACAATCAAACAAGATAAGTTCTAAATAGTTTAGGCCTACACCTGCCTCAAGAACTAGAAGCAATGCTCTAAATTCTAGCAGAAACAGGTCTCTAACATCATCAGGCAACTCAGCCTTCACTGAAATAGAAATTTATTTATACAGGGTACTGTTTGTAACCGTGAAAACACCTAAAAATAGAATAACTATATAATTTATCATTTAATTCAGTCATTCTTGAGAGTGTAAGTGATCATGATAAATATTTGCTGCAAAACAACAGATATAAACTGAGGATATCCCAGGCAAACCAGAATATATGTTTACCCTATTGATAAGCTGAACTCTTTAGAGTCTTCATCTCCATGTGGTAAGATAAAGTTATTTTACTCATTATTTTCTTTATGGACTGGAAAAACACCCAATATTCTATACAACTGACCCCTCACCATAAAACATAGCATCTCACCAAGTTTCAAGGCTTCAGGCTCTTTCCTTTTGTTTATCTTTCTAGTAATAATGATTGTGAAATGTTTTGGTCTCAAGACTTCTTTAAACTCTAAAAATTATTGAGAACACCAGAGATATTTAGTTTTATGAATGAGTTCTTTCTATTGGAATTCATAATATTGTATATTAAAAATGAGAGTTTTACAATATTTACTTATTTACTCATTAAAAAAAAGATAAACTTGTTATATGGAAACACTCTTATTTTGTTTAAAAAGTAATTGTATTTTCCAAAATAAAATAAAAATAAAGAAGAGTGACTCTTTTGCACTTCTTTATTTCTTTAAGATACGGCTTAATAAAAAATAGGTTCTCATATTTCCTTCTGCATTCAATCTATTACGATATAATAATTGATTGAAACGTAAAGAGAAAGCCTAGCATTACACAAACATGTAGTTGGAAAAGGAAAGCATATGTAAATGGTCTTTTCAGATAGTTTTAGATATTTTTAATACTACATAAAAACATAATAAATGGTAGTTTTTTGAAGGTTAATTACAATGGATGATATGAAAGTACATGAATACAATTTTTATATCTTGTTACACTAAAATATATTGGTCTGTTTTAACTTTAAGCAAATCACTTACCCACACATTATTTTGAAATATTATGCAATGGTCTTTCAGAAAATACTACTTTGCTGAGTTATATAAATTTTCCACATATTACATATTCTATGATTTAATATCAAAAAATTATTTTTTAAATATCACGAACAATCTCATAAAAAAGTCTTTAAGTATTGGCTGTCAGACTGATGGTGGTGCACACAGGTTTTCCAAAGATCTACTTTTCACTAGAAACCTCAAAGTTTATCATCAACAACAGATGTTGTCATTGTTTTAAGCAACAGGTTTATTTTGTTCATTTCCCAGGAAAAAAAGATCTGTCACATAGCCAAGTCTGAAAAAAAAATTGTCTGTTTATCACTCATTCTTTCAAGTAACAGTTGTATTTCATGGAAAACAAAAACCAGAACAAATATAACTGGAAACACGAATCATTAAATAATTACTTTTTACTCTAGACAATTATTTCATTTTATAATAAAGTAGAAGTTTTTCATTCATATTTCTCATTTCGTTACATAGAATATTAAAAATAGGTGTAGTCGGTTGAGATTTAATGATATTAATGTTTTTGCTAATTCATAAAAGATCTTAAGTGAAACTTTTTTTGTTTTTTAAGTGTGCATATGTGGCATTAAAGAATGCAATGATTAGGATGTGAGGGCGATCTGGCTGGCTAGGCGGGTGTCCGCTTCTTCCCTCATCACTCCATGTGCGTCCCTCCCGAAGCTGCACGCTCAGAGGAAGAGGATGACCTTCCCGGATAGAGGAGAAGACCGTTCTTCGGTTAAGGGTGTATGAGTAGCTGCGCTCCCCTCATAGAATCTCCAAACAAGTTCTCAAAGAATGCAGTGATCACCAGGATGCTATTGTGTCTCCATCCTGATTTGTCCCATGACGCTAACAGTTTAACGCGCCGTTGTTTTTGCCTCATCAAGGCAAATGCCCATAGTAAAAAGGGCATAAAACATCTCATCATTATTTTGAAAATAGTTTTTACCTAATACTCTGAAACAATGTTTCTCTAAAGATAGTGTGATGAAACTCACCATTTTGCATGAAAAGTAGATTTCTAGGCTCCATGCTCTACTTACTGAATCAGAAACTCTGGAGGAATATTAACTTTTAGGAAGTTCAGAATTGTTGGTTGTGGGCTCCGTTTCTTGAAAACTAATGCTCTAGGAGTTTCCAAAAGAGTGCAGGTCATACAAAAATTTCAAAGCCTTCTTTCTGCTTTTTCTCTTTTGCTATTTCTTATCCACTCTAGGGTGGATCACTAACATGGTGGTGTATGCTTGCCTTTGGCATTTGAATTAATAATACATCTAACCTATTCAACATTTTTTTTTTTTACTGGACTCCCCTATAATTATGTCTTCTACTTGTTTCTCTAGCTGGCTCGTAGGATATTTTCTTGTTCTAGTGTCCTGCTGTTCTGAAAGGCAATGAGGAGTGACAAGAAGAAACAAAAAGAGAACAGAAAAGGTAGGATGTTTTATTTATTAAATTTCCTTCTTTATCCCAGGACGCCTAGATTTGAGGGACAAGCTAATGGATAGCTGTATTGAAGAGGGTTCAGACATAAGTTTTCACTGCTTTTGGAACCAGGTGCAGTTCTTGATACTGAGTCTGTCCTATCTTGTCAGATATCACATAGATAACGTTATTTTTTAAATTAGTATTATATCTTTCTTCAGGGATGTATTTTCTCAAGTTCATTGAGAAAATGAACTTGCTAAAGTATAGCTGATCTCTAACTGTTATCAGAATGTAAATTTTTTCCCAAGAGGCTTCTGGGCACCATATAACAAGGGATGTCTCTGGATGCTATTCAGTTGTTTCTAAATAGTGTAGAATAATTTAGACTAGTTCTACTTACATCCCAAAGCAATTAAATTTCTAGCCTAGTAAAATCTAATTTTACCAAACGTCCCACCTCTGGCAGTCTTGGTAGATTCTCTTTATCTAAGAAAGACTCCCTTTGTCTCTCTATTCTTCATTGTCTCCATATTGCCTTTACTATACAAAAAATCACTTGCCAATGCTTCCACTGACCTTGCTACATAGCGATTTACCATTCATGAAGCCATTTTCTCACTCTTTTTTCCATTATGCTCTCTGTCAACACCATGCTTAACAAACTCCTATATACTCAATTTCTTAACCAGAATTTCCATCTTCTTATTTTACTTAATTCTTACATTTCCTTCCCCCTTTGCTGCTTCATTACCTCTTCTTTTTCTTCCCAGATACATTTACACCCATGGTTTCAGAAATAATCAATGTGCTGATGCTAAGCCCAAATGTCTCCTTTGATTTCCTAGTTAGGACTGTATACCCAATCACAATATTCAACACTCAAATAACTGTTACCTTCATAGAATAGTTGTATCTTATTATAAATCAGACTTCGTTAGATGTCATTCATTTGTTCATTTGTCCATTCAGTAATGATATATTAAGTAATTACTTTCAGCTATATCTTATGCTAGACAATAAGAAGATAAGACTCCTTGCACTCATAAGTTTAGTGTAGAGAGTGATTTGTATGTAAATACTTAATTTCAATGTAGTTTTACAGATATTGTAAAAAATGGATATAGAAATAGCGGTAAGTTCATGAAAAGTAGAGCATTTAGATATACTTGGACAGATCAAAAGAGTTTTACAAAGAATAGATCTCGAGCTGTATTCTAAAACGCACTGGATAGAGAAGAGGAAATGTGAAACCACAGAAGTGTTTAAGCTACCATTGTCATATCATGAGTATGTTTTCATCCTTATACTTATTAAGATATATTTGTTCACTTACACTTCTGTCCTCATGACAGAGACTGCACCTTTATTTTTTTAATCCTTATGTGTGGCACAAAACATGATATGTATCCAGTAAAATGTTTATAATGAATGAGTGACTTCTGGTAGTTTGTGCAGGCTTTTAATAGAAAAGACAGCATCAAAACCTATGTTTCATTATTTCAGCTGGTCTTTTAAAAAATTATGTGAAAAGAAATTATGTGGTACTCTCTATGTATACTAGAATGCTGATAAAAAAAAAAAACACACATAAATTTAAACTTTCTTTTTATTTGGCCTTTAAATGGAAGTTTGCAAACTTCCAACAGTAGATGTTTGCCAAAGATGTTACATTTGTGAATTTTACCATATTCTTTGCTATAACTCAGAATTGATTACTTAAGAAATGACCGAGCCACAGGAAAGATGAAAATTACTCCCCAAAAGGGAATTTTTTTATCATTGACTAGAGACCTTTATTCCATAATGAAAAGCTGTAACATAAAGCATTCGATTACATGTGATATTTTCATCACATTTTTAAATGCATTTATAAACATTTAGAAATAGAATGCTCTTCAGCTTTTTCGAATCAGTATTTTATTTCATATGTGCTTTCATAAATGGTTTTCATTTATTCTCTGTCATATATCTTTGGCTTGTGGTGATATTTATAATGAGTCAATCAGTAAAGGTGACTGACTGAATTGATTTATGATCGATGGACCTATTTTCTTCACATACAAATGGCATGAACTCCATAAATCTAAGTTCTAAAGGTGTTAGCCAGTTTTAATGAAAGTAGAGAGGTTCACCCAAGAGGAGTGAGCAATGCCATTCCCTTCTGTTCCTTTATCCTGTAAAGAGCAAGAAGAGTTCTAAGATGTAGCTGATTCAACTACCTATTATTTCCTGGTTTATGTGACTTACACATTTAAAATTTTTGAATTTATAAATATTTATCAGAATTACTAATCTTAAGAGACCTTCAGACACTAATTAGTCAGCAGGTAGGAATAAGATAACTAACCGTTATTGAGTAACCACTCTATACCATACACTGAAGTAAAAAAAAAAAAAAAAAAATTGCAATTTTCTTTATTCTTCACAAAAACCTTCTATTGTAAGTACTACAAATGGTCAATATCATTTAGCATTTGAAGAAACCCAGGCATTAGAAGAGTTATGTTATTCCCTTATATCACAGAAAAGGATCCAGGCAAGGATTTATACCATTGTAGTCTAAGTCTAGAGCACCAGCTTTTAAACACTATACTACATGACCTTTACTGTAGTCAGAAGACTGTGTGTATAAATAAACACAGATTTATAAGAATTTTGCACTTTTAATTAAAAAAGGTATCAATATAATTTAAAATAAACTTGTTTAAGAGAAAATATATATATATTTGAAAGTTCAAATAATTACTGGTCTAAAAAAAGTGTGGACATTAGTAGAAAAGAATTAGGAAAATATTGAAATAATCTAGGCAAGGGATGAAAAAGAAGCTCTATAAGACAGTCTGGCTATGCAAAAGTTATATGGAAATATGAATCTTACTAAGATACTCATTTTTATGACAAATAATTATGACATACTTAATTTAGTTTTCTAAGAAATGTAATAAAGAGAAATAGTTAAAGTGATGTTTCATTTTGTGTTCCAAAACTGCTCATTATTATCTTACTGAAACAACTCTTCATCCCTAAAAATTTCATAGTTATTGAAATTTATAAGTTATATATATTCAAAAGGGGAACTTTCTGATGTTTGTCTTTCAGTAATTATGAGTAATTTTCTAGTATTTCTTAATGACGCACATCTAAAATAGCACTAAATAACTTCTGAAGGCTGGTTAGAAAATTTTAAGGCTATAAATGTTTTTCCTAATCTTAGCATCTACAATAAAAATGAAAAATTATGACTTTTTAGTTTGTGTCTTGTTTTCAGAAGAGGGCTATGCAGATTGTGCAATGCATAGATCTAGGAGATGCCACTCACAGTATCACATATCTGACAGCCCAATTTTGGACACAATCTTTGTTGACATTAGAATGGAATATTAGGAATATTAGGGCCAGTAAGAAAATTCAGACTTAAGAATAAGATTTAAAAAAAAAAAAAAGACATTTAACATATTTTCATACACCAGGCTCAAACTTTAATTCCTTTAGAGTTTTGGATTTTTTTTTTTTTTTTTTTTTTGTAATGGAACTTGGTCTCTCATTAGAGATGTAGATTTTGTAAAATTGAGCACTCATTCATGGACATAGACCTGTATCAGCCTTTAATTCTCAAGATGTCCAAAATGTCTACAAAAAATGAGGAAGTGATATTTTATGTTCCAAAGGAGTAGTTGATACTTATGAATGTGTTTTATTCCTATACCAGGAGCAATAGTAATATTTTCCTCTTATTTTTGTGCCTTTAATTTAGTTGTAATAGGTAATTAAAAGTATTTTTATATCCGATTAGGGAAATATTAGGGACTATAACAACAGTATTTCCATTTAAATTTTCTAGAATAGAGTTGCTAGTAGACAAACAAAACAAAACAAGTTTTTGAAAAAAGCTACCTTTAAATTATTTGAAAAAAATGTAAAACATCTAGAGCTATCTTCAACATTTACAAAATGCTTTAATAAAAAAGCAAGCTATATTTCTCAGAGCTAAAAAGGGGTATGAACCTCAAATACTACTTTCTTTGTATTCATTATACTAAAAGTATAAGTGATTCTAATGGCTAATTAAATAAGACTATAATTACACTAACCTAATAGTGACCTATTGGCATGGATTGCAAAAGGCAGGGTGCTTACTAGATTTGATGAAGGCCAGGAATTGAAAAGGTAGAGTTCTGGATAACCATTCAATAGACATTAACCTGTAGTCTAAAGAAGTTATTAATTCAACCTTATTTTTTGAGATCTTACTGTATGCTGTACATTATGCAAACATGAGAAAACATGATTTAACACATTTAAAATCTTAAGAGAATTATGCTCCATACTTATAATATCGAATAGACAATATTTGAAATTATAATAGTAATTTCTGTTAACATAGTCATATATAAATACTTAGATACTCAATTTACTTTTTAGACATTGTTACTTTTCTTGATAGAACCTCATTTCTCACGTTATAATATATAATATAAATAGATATATATGCATCTATGTATATTACATATGAGAGATATATTTTGACTTGCTAAATTATTCTGAAATAAATCATAATATTGTTGATTATTTTTATATTGATTTGATGAAATGTGACTTTGAGTAACTGTGTTTATGTGCTTGCATATAAATATGACTAAAAATTGAATATTTCTACTTTCAACAGATAGAAAGAAATACTATTAAGTGGTAAGGTGATTAGAATAGACTTGGAATACATTTTCTTATAAATTATTCATTAATATCATTAGAAACAGCAAAGAAATTGGCATTTTCAAAGGCAGAGAAGTGCTGGCTTCTAAGCCAATATATAATGGTCAAAACTATAGGGAGTATTTGAACTTCAAATAGCAAAAAAGTTCCACTTGTAAATAAAACTGCCATACTGCCATAGAAAGAACTTATGGCAAAATGGACTTCCACTGTTATTCATATGCTGAAATTCATAATCTCACTTCAATGTGAAAGTGAAAAATATTTTACATATATGTTCATACTGGAAGGAGAATCTCCAAAGTCCATTCCCAAAAGGAGTGAGGCTTAGAATGTCAAAAAGAGCCAGGATCAAGTTATCGGGAGACCAATTGATGGACCTGATGGCTCAAACAGCTATAAACATCACCAATGTATATTCTTCTGGTGAAGCTGATTAGAAATAAAAATGAGAAAGAGCAGCTTTCCTAGGTGAATGACTCTCTAGAATGAAGATATATTTATATGGTCCAGATCCTAAGTACAATTGTAAACTTAGGAAGCCAGAAATAATGTAATTACACTGTTATTCTGATGATAAAGTCCTGAGTTCCAATGGTTAATTTTCCCAACCACAATTGAAATGGTCTCTATAGTCATGCTCCTCAAACTTTAATGTGCATATGAATCACTTGAGGATATTATTAAAAATGCAAATTTTGGTCAAGAAGGTCTGAGGTGGGGCCTAAGACTCTGCATTTCTAACAAACTCTTAAGTGATGTTAATGTTGCTGATGTACAAGGACGTAGACAAAGCTGACTTTGGTTTCAAGCTGGTGTCTGCAACATTTAAGTGGCTTCCAGGATAGCAGACTGTATCAACAGTTCATCTGCTGTGATTGATCAGTCGCACATTCTGTTTTTTTTTTTAAGATTATAACAAAATGATGCTCACCCCCAGATTGTTGAGAAATATCGTATTTTGAGATACAAAATTATCTTTAGTTACAGTAATACAGCCTTTGATGCAGTTGTTCTGAGGAGCTTTAAAAAATAATGGTATTTGGGTCCCATCCCACATCAATTAACTCAGAAATTCAACAGTGGATTCCATTGTGAAGTCAACCTGGCTTAAGTAGTGGTTCTTATTCACCTTACTATAGTGAGAAGCCTAGAGGAAAGAGAGTAAAGACGTAAGATTTGTCTCCTCAGAAATTTTCTTGTCTCAAGTTTCAAACTGGTGAAAGGGAAGTCGCTGGACCCAGAAAGACAAGCTAACCTGGATAACAGCACCAAAATTGTCAGAGTATGATCATCCAAGTAGAAGAAAAAACTTTCAAGGACAAAATTAAAACTTAAGGTGTACTACTTCCCTTCCTTCTCCTCTAGACAAATTGATATATATAACTAATCAAGGGAAACTGCAATTAGAATAAAAGAAAAAATATATTAAATTAAAAGCTTTTATTATCATTCTCTTTTTCTCTATCAACTAAAAAAACCTATTCCTTTGGAAGGTCTGGCTTTCACTAAAATCACCCACTTGCAAAGAGAGGTGTTAAATCAGCTAGTTGAAAGATACAACTGCTTAGAACAGGAAATAAAGTGAAGCGGAAATGGAGGAGCAAAGCCTCTGGGTTAACCCACATTGGAAGGATTCATTGGCATTTTTGAGTCTCTTTGTAAACTAATTGATTAGACCAGGCAAACAAAGGATTACAGAATTTTTATTCAATGAGGAAAACTTTGATTTGCAGAGCTAACTCATACTTGTTTTGTAAATAAGATATATAATTCTTTTCTTAAGTTAACAAATAATTCTACTTCAAATCAAAATAACAGGGCTCTAATGCGTAATCTGTCCAATTATTTTTTTCTCATGTAGAATTACTAAATGAAATGGTATATTTTCTTCAATATAAAATTCTATAGTCTGTGACAGTTCATATTAATATCTATAACCCACTAAATTTCAGTGACTGTATTTACATATTTAAAATTCTCAGTCCTTATAAAATATTAAATTTCAGTCATTGTTATTAAATATTTAATGCATATAGAGGTTTGAAATTGGGCTTTACTGGTTTAATTAGTAATCATCAGTTAAATGCTGAATATTTGTGCTTTGCAGACACAGGCTAAAAGCCAAGGATTTTTTAAAAATTATTCTTTTAAATCAAATAAACTATGTGTTAGTAGGTTTGGACAACATTTTAAAAAATAAAATTTCATTTTTTTATGTATTAAATAAAAATATCTTTAATATATGACTTTCTTTTTGTGTGAGTTTTGTATACATATATACTTATGAAAAAACTGTACATCCACACATAAGATGTAGTACTAAATTTCTAATTGCAAACATATTATTTATTTTCTTTTTTTAAAACAAATTTTTACAGTGACATGGGTTAATAAAATACAGTTAAGTTTCAGCTGTACATTTTAACAGTGAGGCATATATATTTACATTGTGTGTTCACCTCCCATAGTTAGATTTCTTTCTATCACCACATATTTGACTCCTTTTATCCTATCTACCTCTCCCACCCCCACTTACCATCTGGTAACCATTAGTCTGTTGTCCATGTCCATGAGGCTCCATTTGTTTGTCCTATTCATTTGTTGCTTTTAGGTTTATATCCCACATATAAGTGATATCATGTGATTTTCAACTTTTTCTGTTTGGCTTATTTTGCTTAGCATGATTATCTCGAGGTCCATCCACGTTGTCGCAAATGGCAGTATTTCATCTCTTCTTATGGCTGAGTAATATTCGATTGTATATATGTACCACAGCTTCTTTATCCAATCATCTATTATAGGACACTTCGGTTGCTTCCATGTCCTGGCCACCATAAATAATGCTGTTATGAACATCGGTGTGCAAATTTATTTTCTATTGTTACTTTATATTCTAGATATCTGCTTTTTACCTATTATTATAGAATGAATTTTAATAACTATTGCTTTTTACATGCTAATTGTAATGTATATTCGGTTACTAGGAACTATCATTTGGCTTTTGAAAATGAATAGAAATTGGACAAGTTTCGCAATATCTTTTAAAATACCATGTAATAAGCTGCTTTCTATTGTACTAATAAAATATTTGAAGAGATTTTTAAACATTACGATAGCTTCTTTGTTATTTGCTTAGTTGCTGCATCATATGCTGTTGACTTGTTTGTCTCAGTGTAGGTAATTGGGAAGGGGAGAGGGATTAGCAAAGGTAGTCTAGCCTTCAATAACTATCAGCAAAGCATTTATAAGAAATTATCTACAAAGGGTGTTTAGGATATTGTCGTAACTATGTGGATGGATCATGAGGCCAGGTAGTCATGCAGAATTAAAATTAAGTCTTCTTTATAGTTACAACACCTTCTATATAGATAACCACTCCTGTTTATATCTTATGTGACAGATATTATGTTCAGAAAATAACGTAAACTTGGATCCTGGTTTAAAAATTAAGATATTCTATTTATAGTCCAAAGAGAGTTAATCTAGAAAACTCTACTCTGAGTTTGAATTTCCAAATAGTGTTTAGTTGGATAGTTTCTACTTTGAAAATAAATTTAAATCTTTCCCCAACATTGGTAGGATATATGTATGTATATTTAAACAAGAAGTTTCATTTTCGTATTTATGTTTAGCTTTTAAAGTTATAGAGGATTAGAATAATGTAAACACACTCATTTTGAAAATAATAAAACAGATCTAAAGGACTGAAATCACTTTCTCAAGATTGAACATACACAAGAAGAAAATAAAAATTTTCCTTAGATTCACTGACTTCAGATATATACTGCAACATTGGAAAGCCTTTCATATATAAATTTATATGCCTGACTCTTTTGTCTAATCATTTCATGACTATGTTAACAAATGTTTCCTTTATGGGATTGAATTAACAATAGTGTCTCTGCACATCATATATTCTGGACCCTAAGTAAAGTAATGTAAAACTTATTTTGAGAATATACAATATTCATTGATGTAATGAATGTATAGGTATGCTAAAGCATTCCCCAAACAGATTGTTTATTATTAAATTACAATTATTTCTAAAGATTTTAAACAGAATAGTCTTTCATTGTCATTTTGTTTTTGTCGTTTTGTTTTTTGTTTGAAGCATATGCTTTTGGAATCTAATAGTGAATTAGTTAACACCCGTATGAAAATTGATATGGAGAAACAAAAGAAAAAATTAATATACAAACATACATATTCAAATGGCTATTTTAAACCATGTG
Organism: Pteropus vampyrus; assembly: GCF_000151845.1. NCBI lineage: Eukaryota > Metazoa > Chordata > Mammalia > Chiroptera > Pteropodidae > Pteropus > Pteropus vampyrus. Next base: position 1,685,888 of record NW_011888807.1, read on the forward strand.
TTGAAACATAACTAATACATTCTGAATGTCAGGTTTCAGAGGTTAAATAAATAATATCAAATACTATTTCAATTAGATTGCATTGAATGACTATAAAATTCATTTGTATGATGATTCATAAATGGTAGTTTTAGCTGCAGAATTCTGTTATCATGTTAATATAATTATACTATTATTACTGTCAATAAAACCTAATCATTGAAAAAAATCTTATTCAAAAGTAGTCGAGCCCTATTCATACTGAAATAATGAAAAACTCCTAATGGGATTTAATATCAGTATATTTCATCTGTAAGTAAATCAATGAGTAGAGACTAGATTTCAAAAGATTATCTTTGAAGAGCATGGGGTAATTTAAAAAGATGTTTATATTGTGTAAATTCTTAAAAACTAGTAAAAAATTAGGATTATAACTAGTACTTTTCTCATTCATCATAGCAATAGAGAGATTTTAAAAACTCTTGTAGCTTTTTGTTTGTTGAAAATCACTTAGGTTATTCGAAGTAATATCTTCCATTTCTGTGATCCAGAAGTAGTTTAAATGCCCAAGGATCTGCCCACCAAATGCCTAGACCATTACAAGACTATTATTTTCTGTGCTGTGAAGAAACTAATATAATATTGTTCAAACTCAAATGGCTGCAAGTAGAGTCAATATTTTATGTATATGTGATCTCCATGGTGTTAATTATAAGAGCAGGCAATGAAGCACATCTAGTATTTTTGTTTGTTTGTATATTATTTTGCTCTGTTTTAACTCAATTAATTTTATTATTGCATCAAAATCTGATCCAAGATTCTAGGAAAATTCATTTTATGTAGTATCGCAGCATTCCATTTGTGAATTTTTATTATAACAAGTGGAAAATTTTTTAAAAAGATGTGCTTATGCTCATGTATTACAAGAATTAATATTGTTAATTGTCCAATTAACCCAAAGCAATCGACAGATTTAATGTAATCCCTATCAAAGTTTTAATGGCTTTTCCACAGAAATAGAAAAACAATTCTAAAATTTTTTTTAAACCACAAAAGACCCCAAATAACTAAAACAATTCTGAGAGAGGGGCAAAGGTAGAGTCATCAGATGTTCTTATATCAAACTATATTACAAAGTTATAGTAATCAAAACAGTATGATATTGGCATAAATATAGACACACAGGTCAATGAGACAAAATAGCCTAGAAATAAATCCAGGTATATAAGATCAATTAATTTATAAAAAAGAGCCAAGAATATATCATGGGGAAAGGATAATATTTACAATAAATAGTGTAGGGAAAACTGAACAGCCACATAAAAAACAATGAAACTGGACCTTACACCATACAAAAAAATAAACTCAAATGATTAAAAGACTTAAATTTAAGACCCCAAAAGATAAAATTCCTAGAAGAAAATATAAGAATAAGCTCTTTGACATCAGTCTTGGCAATGCTTTTTGGATATAACACCAAAAGCAAAGGCAACAAAAGCAAAAAATAAAAAGCAAGACAATATCAAAATAAAAAAAAAAAATTTCTGCACAGCAAAGAAGCCATCAACAAAATGAAAAGCCAATATACTTAATGAGAAAAAGAATATTTGCAAATTATCTATCTGATAAGGGGTTAATGTCTAAAAATTATATATATGTTTATATATATATATAAACTACTACTACACAACAAGAATGACAAATAATCTAATTAAAGAGGGGCAGAGGATCTAAACTGACATTTTCCCAAAGAAGACAAACACATGACAGGTACATGAAAAGCTCAAAATCAGTAACCATCAAGGAAATGCAAATCAAAACTACAGTGAGATATCACCTCATATCTGTTAGAATGACTGTCATCAAAAAGACAAGATTTAACAGGTGTTGGTGAGGAAGTTGAAGAAAAGGGAAACCTTGTGCACTGCTAGTAGGAATATAAATTGGTTCAGTCACTATGGAAAACAGTACGGAGTTTCCTCAAAAATTAAAAATAAGACTGACGTATAATCCAATAATTCCATTTCTGGATATATATCCAAAGGATAGGAAAACAAGATCTCAAAGAGATATCTGCACTCCATGTTTGTTGCAACATTATTTATAAAGTCAAGACATAGAAACAACTTAAGTTTCCACTGATGAATGAATAGATTAAAAAAATGTGATTTTATACACACATACACACATATTGGAATATTATTCAGTTGTAAAAAGAAGGAAATTCTGCCATCTTCAACAACATAGATGCAACTTCAGGGCATTACGCTAAGTGAAATAAGTCAGACAAAGACAAATACAGTATAATCTTACTTATAGGTGAAATCTAAAAAAAGTAATTTCTAGAGGTGGGAGGTGGGGAGTGGGGAAATCAGATGAATACAGTCAAAAGAGGTACAAACTTCCAGTTTTAAGATAAAAAATTCTGGGGATATAAGGTAACTCAAGGTAACTAAAATTAACAATATCATATAATATATTTGAAAGTTGTTGATAGAGTAAATAACAGTTTTCATCATAAGAAAAAAGTAGTAACTATGTGAGGTGGTGAATGTTAACTAAAATTATCATGGTAATGAAAAAAATTAAAAAGATGCTGTAATTGATTGCTTTTTAACAACATTTTTATGAACTCAAAAAAACATGCACTTTTCTTAGAAATTTTATGTGTGATGTTGTTCCTTAAGGGAAAGAGCTAAAAATCCAGCAATTTTTAATGTTTTAATTACTACTGTAGATCTAGAAGACCTTTCATAACGAAATAATAGTTTTTAGTTTCTTTGTGTAACTTCCCGACATTGCTTAAAATTGTGAAATTTGTACTTATATAAGAGTTAACCTAAGTTCAAAGTCCAAACACTGTATTCAGTTGATGAAATTTTCAATGCTTTTTTTCAACAATGATATAAAGAATTGGAAAGAATACTTTGAATTAAAGTATTTTAATTATTTGTGAAACAGGTATATTTTAACTGTTTTAATATTTGTCATGTGTCTATACCACATGGTATAAGTGTTTTCTCTTTCTATTTGTCCTTATTTTTTCTTATTGTATTCATTTTTATTCATATACCACCCTAGTACAGGATGCGATGTAGAGAAAATTTTTTTACAAATGTTTATATTTTGACTCATTTTAAAAAAAAACGAACACTACTAAAATGCAATTCAAGAAAGCAACAGGACAGAAATTAATGTAAAAGTAATATTTATTCACAAAAACAACATTCAGTTAGAAATAATGGCAGAAAGAACCCAAAAGCTGGTATGATCTGAAGAAAAAATAGTATAATTCTTCTAACATTTAGAACAACATTTATTTAAATCTACAATAACACAACCACAAAAATAACTGAAAACACAGCTAACAAAAGCCTACATGATAATGGTTTAATTTTTCTAACATAACAAGTATGCAATATATGAAATTTCTAGGACTGGTGAAGTGGCTCATTATTGCCAGCAGCGTCCCAAATTCTTTCATCCTTTCTTTCACTTTGTTAAGGATGTGAGTCTTATTTGCATCTTTAATTCATGATCATAATAAGGCTGCTACAGATATAGCAACAAGTGATATTGTTTAGTGCACAACAGACACACATACATCGCATTAGTAAATAATTATAGTTATCTAAGTATGAAATAAAAATAGTATTTTTTCTTCAATGTACATGTATTATTTTTTCAAGCAGCTATTAAGCTGCTAAGACATAAATACATATATAATTGTTTAGAACTAACTACCAAATAAAATAAACTATTATTTTTTTTTGGTCACATAGTCACAACATACTGAAAAAATTACTGAGACAGTAGGGCACTGTGAACTAAGAGAGTTTGGAAATTTTTTCTGTAAGATTATCTGTCCACTGAAAGAAGTTGGGTAAGTCAAGTGTTTACTTTTTGTAGACTCCTCAATTTAAGCAAGCCAATAAAGGGGGGCTTGAACACTTGCACCTGTTTGTGTTGTCATCCCACCTGCTCTGTATGCCCCAATCCTAATTTTCTATTCACATACTTTATAAAATAAAGATAAAGATCTGTTAGTAGATTTGTAGAGAAAGCAAGAGA